>NC_028450.1:4626226-4769601 GCF_000263155.2 Setaria italica | reverse complement strand
TCGTGAGACGCGCAGATCCGCGGCATCACGCTGCTGAACAGCAAGTTCTTCCACATGAACATCTACTCGAGCGAGAACGTGGTGGTCGACAAGGTGACGATCAAGGCCCCCGGCGACAGCCCCAACACCGACGGCATCCACATCGGCGACTCCACCAACGTGACCATCTCCGGCACCACCATCGGCACCGGCGACGACTGCATCTCCATCGGCCCCGGCAGCAAGGCCATCCGCGTCCACGGCGTGCGCTGCGGGCCCGGCCACGGCATCAGCGTCGGCAGCCTGGGCCGGTACAAGGACGAGAAGGACGTGGAGGACGTGAAGGTCACCGACTGCACCCTCGTCGGCACCAGCAACGGCCTCCGCATCAAGTCCTACGAGGACTCCAAGTCGTCGCCCAAGGCCTCCAAGTTCCTCTACGAGGGGGTCACCATGGACAACGTCTCCTACCCCATCATCATCGACCAGAAGTACTGCCCCAACAACATCTGCGTCAAGTCCGGCGCCTCCAAGGTCGCCGTCTCCGACGTCGTCTTCAAGAACATCCACGGCACCTCCAACACGCCGGAGGCCATCACCCTCAACTGCGCCAACAACCTGCCATGCCAGGGCGTGCAGCTCGTCAACGTCGACATCAAGTACAACCGATCCAACAACAAGACCATGTCCGTCTGCAGGAACGCCGCCGGCAAGTCCATCGGCGTCGCAAAGGAGCTCGCCTGCCTCTGAACGATAACATCTGTCCGCTGAATCCAACCGTCCATCCGTCCGTCCCTCCAAGAACCCGTTCATCTGTGCCATCCGTAGGTTATTACTCAAAATCTGTACGGTGTTTAATTAATTTTCCTCTTTATTTTCCCTCTCTTCATTTTTTTTAAAAAAAACTAGCATAAATGCACGGTTTCTCACCTGCTGCTCCCAAGTTGTCATCCGCTAGCTCTAGTTCGCTTGCTTCACTTCCTAATCTAGTTTAGAATATTTCATAATATTTTTTGATGAAACAGGAGGGTTTGACCCTGCTGATTATATATATTAAAAAAAAGAGACAGGTACAAATCGAGTTCTAATTAAGAAACAAAAAAGTAAAAAAGAAGATCAAAAAGATTACAATATCTACTGGAGCCATTCGAAGATTGGTTGTTTCCAGACTTCTTTAACTCTATGAATAACTGGAGCATAAATTGAAAGAGAGCCCCTTAAGTTGTCGGTGGTATCACTTTAAAGATTGAATATGCACCAGCTCATGATGATGATAATTTCCATGAAGAAAGGTACCTGAAGCTAAATCTTGAAGGCACTCAAGATGGAAAATGGCTCTGTAACTCTGAAAAAAGGCCTAGCTGGATCCAACGCTCTTGTGCAAAGAGACATTCGAGCAAAAGATGAAATAGTATCTCAGTCTTGTTATGCGGGCAAAGAACACAACTCCTTTGAATTCTACATGGCCTATTTGAAAGGTGGAATCTCAATTTTTATACATATGTAATGTGTCCTACATCTGGTTCAAACATGCATTAAAACTTCTGGTTCAAACGTGCATTAAAACTTCTGGTAAAATTCAGTACTAATGCAACTCCTGTCTTACCTTTTATGAATATGTGAGTTATTATGAACATAAGAGATTGTCCACAAAACTTTCAGCCTACAAAAAGGAAAAAAAACTGCAAGGCTAAAATAAATGCTCAGTCCTTGATTATAATATGCTCAACAATTCATGCTTGAGTGTATACACCCTGACAGCTGACATCATGGCTTAGTTGCTCCAAGAAATATGAGCAATCAACCGATGCAAGTATCCTTTTGCAATTTGCTCCTCATAATATAGTCAATGATGACCAAATATTCTAACTACAAATTAGTTTTCAGATTTAGATACTAAAGGCATAGCCGTCGACCTACTATCTTGCAGCTGAAAATTTAAAAATATAAGGACAAATCATATTTAAGATTTGATTGTCCATCAGTTGGGCTAAAATCCTTCATAACAAAACCATGATTATTGTTAGGCATATGAGAGAGGGTGTTGTAATAAAACGAACACAAATTGTAGAAGAGAAGGCACTGCACCCGAGTGACCATGAAGTGTGCCCCCAAGAAGTACCATAGTATTCGAGTGATCCACGATAAGCTCCTCAATCATATTACAAAATAAGTGGAGCAAGAAGATCCCTATTATCATTAATTTACCTCTTTTATCATTAATTCTTGTGACTTAAAAAGTACCCATGCAGATTAGCAACGACATGCTCCAGTGGATTTTTTCTCGTCATCCTCCACATATGGTTCCCGGTCGTGGATTGCCCTCCTAGTGATGCAACAATGGGCAATGGAGCTTCTTGCTGAGGCCGAAGTGGCAACCCTTCTGGCAGGTGGCGGTGGGTGTTGCTGATGAAGACGACATCAGTTACCGCTGCCTCTAGTTGAGGACTATTGCTGGGCATGCGAGCGAATCCACCCTGGTGGGTGGTGGCATACATCACTATGACCATGCGAGATCTGTTGCACGTCATGGGGGAGCTCCTCCACCACTAATGCCTTCCCCGCCGAGATTAGCTTTAGGTTCTAGCAAAGGGTGACGGTGATGCAACGTGCTGCCACTACAGGGAGTCCCAGCGCCACCGCCTGGAAAGCTGCCAGTCCGCCCTCGTTAGAAGCCGCGGCACCCCCATCCCCACGTGCGGTGGCGTAGCTGCGCCAGGACCACCCCTCGGGCCCGGCACCGGCCATGCCCGCTCTGGCCGCGCTGCTCCACCAGGCGCTCGACTGCTGCTCTGTCCCCGCCCTCGCGCTCAGTGGCCATTACGAAAAAGCAAAGGGATTTTTTTGCAAATCATCAACGGACTACGGCAGTTTAACTCTTACGAAAAAGTTGAGGGACCTTTTTTTTTCAAAATAACCACGACGGAAACAAGTGCACTTTAATATTAGAGGTATAAATATAAATTTTGGCTGAGAGAAACAAAACAAAGAGGGGCACCTGACAATGTATGAATTTGCTGATTCTATTGTATATTTGTAATTCCATGTATATGATACAGGAATAATATATATACACATCCTGATCTACCAAATCATGTTAAATCTGTGATGCCCATGTACTTGTTTGCTAGAACTTCTGCTGTTGTAAGTGCTACCGGACAGCTACCTACCACTTGCCAGGATCTTTGTGCAATCTGTAAAGCGTGACGCCCTTAACTGACAAAATCGGATCACTCATTGATCAGGTTCCACGGTTACGCAATCTGCAATCCTTCAAAGCAAATTTGGCACATTCAAAAAAAAAAGCAGCAGCAAATTCGGCACACATTTTGGACAGTCTGCAATCCTTCACGCTCGATGACTTGCTTTCGGTCTCGCAATTAGCACAACTTTCTAAATTCTCGTCGCAGAGGGCATTACAAGTTTAACAACTCGTAGAGGAACACAAATGTTTGTTTTTAGATTAAGTACAAATGTTTGTTTTTAGTTTAAGGAAAATATCTAGTCTTGAACGTTCTCAGGCGAATGCCTACGACTACAGAGGAACACAGATGTATAAAAAGATGGCTTAGCATCGATTTTATTGCAGTAGAGACGAGAGTACAAGTTTCCTCATTCAAGAAAACAATCCCTAATATTCAATCACCATCACTAGGCCTGAAACAGACTAAGCAGCTTGCTAGATTCGCCGGATGAACCCTTTGTGATTATTGAGACTCCGGAGACCTTATTAAGTGAAGATATGTTGGCTCAAGGAAGCGCCGGCAGAACCTTCCCTGTGCAGGTTCCGAATCCAATGTTGTAGCCTTCACCCTGCAAAACAAGCCGACATGATCAAAATACAGGGGCATCTTCAGATAATCAAAATACTAACTAGATTGACCAGGAAAGATGAGTTCACAGTACCTTGCAACAGCCGGTCAAGATGACTTCATCCCCATCTTCTAGAAACTTGCGGGTCGAATTTCCAACTGCTATCTCCTTCTGCCCGTTCCATGTTAGCTCCAGCAGACACCCCAGAGATTCAGGTTCCTGAAATGAAACACATTAGAAGACGAGGATTCATACAGATAGGTATCTCCCAACTGGCATGTATATAATAGTTGGAATGTTTCTTCCTTACAGGTCCACTGAGTGTGCCGGTTGCAAATATATCCCCTGGCCTCATGTTGCATCCATTGATAGTGTGGTGTGCTAGCTGCTGCGTCACCGTCCAATACCTATGGAAATCACAAGAATGTGCAGAGGTCACACACTAAGACAAACATGCACAACATGGATGAACTGTTGCATCAAACTAAAGACATGAGCATTTCTAGTGAAAAACGGAACCCGGGTACTTACAAATGTTTGAAATTAGTCTTTGCAACAATTGAGGCATCACTTTGGTCTTTGGGCTTAATCCAGACCTTTCAGAGAAAAACAGTACTCCAATTAGTTTAATTTCAATAAAATAAATAATAGGAAAAAAATGAAGCTGCAATGCAACAATAACGTACTTCAAGAGGAATATCATAGTTTATGTGATTCTTTTCAGCTAAGTAAGGCAAAGGCTCAGGTTCCTGCATGCAAAGAAAATTAGTTCTCCCTGGATTGGAGTACTACAAAATACTGATAAAAAATATATATAGCTGATTTGGTTGGTGTTAGCTTAGCTTTATTCCTAGGGCAAATCTTAAATACACCATTTCCTCACCTGCTTAGGAGCCTCACAGGTGAAAGGCTTTAAAGCATCCAGAGTGACAATCCATGGCGATATTGTAGTACCTAGAGAAATTGCAAAAGCACAGTAAAGCTTCAGACCCAAATGCAAAAATGGAAGCACATATCCTAAGTGAGATATGTGTAGGGCTTCCAACTTCTTATAAAGCATGGCTTAATATTCTTATTTTCCAAAAAAACTTTCAAGGGTATCAGATGCCTTACTGAAGCTTTTCCCAAGGAAAGGTCCAAGAGGTATAGTCTCCCAAGCCTGGATATCTCTGGCTGGCATATTACATGCAACTCAGTATAATCACATCATGCAACAGAAGCTAAAAAGAATGAAAATAGTAAAGAATGGAATACCACTCCAATCATTCATCAAAGCTAGGCCAAAAATATTTTCTTCAGCATCATTAACATCAATAGGTTTGCCCAACTCATTCCCTGGACCAACAATGGCAGCCTGAAAGCAACAAGGACAATTATCATTGAATAAAGCACAATTTTTTCTGATAATTCTATACCAACAATAACTGAAAGTGACTTGACAGCCTAGCAAGGTAGGTACATTGATTACAGCCACAATAACAAGTAAATATAGAGTTAGTAAGAAGCTAACCATCTCAAGTTCAAAATCAAGCTTCCGAGAGGGACCGAAATAAGGAGTGGAGTTTCCTGTTGGATGTCCTTGTCCCCTAACAAACACAGAGAAATGATCAAATCAAAGAGCAACAGATGGCACACAAAATAAAGGTTTCAAACTGGAAACAGCAGATAAAACTCTTTTAGCAAGTGTTTTGTGATGCACACCTGGGTCGAATGACATCTGTTCCAGACACAACTACAGATGATGCCCGTCCATTGTAACCTATTGGAAGATGAAACCTGAGGGAACCGAATGTACATTGCAGTTAGTTACATGAGGTTTCCATATGTGTAGTGCAGAAACAAGAAGTGAAGCAAGCAACAACATGCACCAAAACATTGAGAAATTATATTATTTGATATCCATGACAATTGAGAATAGTAACAGCCAGTGCTATGGATTTTCAGAATTTAGTCTTATCAGTCGAATTTGACCGTAGCAAGAACATCCATGACAAGATATGTTGTACCACTTTATAAACAGTTAGTTGCTTACATTATACAACTCAAAGGAAAAGATACATGGCAATCTGATTAATACTTTCTTCAAAACTCAATGAAGCCCATTGTCCAAGAAAATGCATTACCAATTTGGATTGACTGGAGTCTGCGGCCCGCGGAAGATAAATCCGCAATTCCTGGCATGGTGAACAGAACAAAAGAAGTCTGTGTAGCCTCCAACAGTGATTGGCATAACCATCTCTATATCACTCTGCATAACAAAAACAGAGCATTAACGATCTGAGCATTACAAAAACAGAACAAAAGATGCAACAAGGCAGGCTCATGAAGCTCACCATTGGTACAAGACACTTCTTCCTGAGGGCTTCGTTGTCACGCAAGACTGGTTCATCAGCTGCAAGGCAACAAGGAAAGAAAAGTGAGGACAAGTTTCCTCCTGGATTGGCATATTGCAGCGAACAAACAAGCACATTTGTTTTATTTCTTGATTGACAGAATCCTACGGATCGTCACCTAACAAGGCTGCAGCCCTATTGCGTGGGCAGTAAAAGAAGAACGCAGCAAAGAAGCAAGAATAAGAAAACCAAACCCGAGAGGATTCTCTGGAGCGTGGCGCGCGCCTCCTTCCACGCCGGCCGTCCCATCCCCAAGAACATGTTGAGCGTCTCCTGCGCGCACAGCATCAAGGCACCAATTATTTTCTAGTCAACACCAAAATTGCCCTGAGTCGCCTAATTCCTCAATCTCCAGCAGTCACTCCCACCAACCCCACTTATAAATCGATCGAGCTGATCAGCCCAACCCAACCACCATCGGAGCAACCAAATCGAGCGAGGATCCAAGAGCAAAGATCCGGCACCTGGTGGAAGCACGGGGAGCCGGCGAGCGCGGGCCCGTCGAAGAGCCCGGCGTCGCTGACGGCGGCGAGGTCGAGCGCGAAGTCCCCGATTGCCACCGCGGGGCGCGGCGGCTCCTGCGCCTGCCGCCGGCGGAAGACCCCGAAGGGCAGGTTCTGGATGGGGAAGTGCGAACCCGCCGGCACCTCCACGAACGACCGCAGCTGCCTCGCCTCCGCCATTGCTGCTCCTCCTCTGCTTGTGCTTGGCCGCCGCCGGTGTGTGCTAGCAACTCGCTTCTACTAGTTGAGAGCTGAGACAGGGCGGACGGCGTGCCCACCGTGGCCCGCCGTATAAATAGACAGGTGGGTGGGTTGAACAGTGGATGTCGTAAGGAACCAGGCGTAGCGGCACGGGCCACGTTGCAGTCCTTCTTGGAATTAGCCTTCCCCGCTCGCAGATAACTTCTTTTTTTTTTTTTGAGAAGTTTTACTCGCAGGTAAATTCCATTCAAAATCCACTGGTTTGGAGATAGGGGGAAAACAATGGATTTGATCTAGGATAAGTTTTGGACTTTAAGTTTTTTTTTTCATATTTTAGTGTAAAGTTTCTAATATAGTATCCAAGTGCAAAGGTTTTTGACCGACGAGTAGAAAGAGAAACCTCATCCGGTCTAGAATTTCTCACATCCGAGTATAAAGTTTCTGATATCCAGAAGAGAGTCTTGTAATTTGAGAGTGGAAATTGGTCTCGGTCCTGAACTCAGGGTTCTAGAAAAGGCAGCGAGCAAGTCGTGCTCATCCAGGGCGCCGGTGTTTGGAGGCGAGTAAAATTCTCTCTTGTTCTGGCGCGAGGAATTCCTTGCGTGCGGAGCAGCGACACCTGACTACCGTCTACCCGAGTGCTGGAGGTTGGAGCTTCGCGCCATGTTTGGGGACTCTGTTCGGTGGTAGCTAGCACGTGAGGTCGACAGCCAACCCCCGTCTCCCATGGGGGCCATGCCTTCCGCACGGCATGCCAACCGACCGGCACCGCACGGGTGTTCGCGCTGGATGATGGCAGTGACACGTCGGATTCCAGAAGATCCACGGATCATGAATGGATAAAGGCATATAAAAGCTTGTCTCGTTCTGAAAAAGCAGTACATGGTACGGCAGTTAGCTTTGTGTTTTCTTCGTACTTGTCTAAAACATCACCAGAACGTAGCAACTTATAACAGTTCGAAACATGTGGAGCAACTTTAAAAGGCTATTAGTCATACTCCCAATATCTTCTTTAGAAAAAAAAAGAAAAAAAGAACTCCAACAATCCACCTAAAACTCCCAAAAGATTGACAACGAAAAAAACACTCCTCCTTCCGCAAATATTCGCGACCCCCCTCTTCCTCGCGCCGCCTAGTGGAGCTGCAGGAAGACCTGACGCGAAGTGGACCTGCAGGAAGACCTGACTCGATGTCGTCGGCGAGCTGCTCCCAGTGGAGCTGCAGGAAGCGAACGGTGTGGAGGAGGCCTGACGCGAAGACGGCGCCCACGCGAAGCACGTCGTGGCGCTGGCACAGCCCGCAGGCCATCTGCGCGTACATGCTCTAGAACGCGTCGGCGCAGAGGATGACGGCCATCGGGCTGGTGTAGTCGTGGTACGAGTCGTAGGGGTCATCGTCTCCGACTTGACGAAGAGGAAGTAGAGGGCCTTGCCCTTGTCCAGCCTCGGCACGTACCTGTCAGCATCAGGTTGCAATCGAAGCATCAGTACAAACTGTGTCTTTTTAATTCAACACCAATTCATCGTGCCATGCTTTTCCATGATCCGTAGCGGCAGCGGCGGCAGGGCGAGCACACCAGCCAGGCGCTCGGCGGCCACATGCGCCGCCAAGGTGGACGGCGGCGGCAACAACAACCTCGAGCTAAGCCTCAGCATCAAGCTCAGGTGGAAAGACGGCGGCAGGAAGACGGCACCAGCGGTCAAGGTTGTGCTAACTGAGTGCTCAGCGAGGGGAAGGAAGGTGCCTGGTGTGGTGCCATGGGCCGGAGGTGGGCAGGCTAAGTAAATAGGCCCAATTATGACAACGAGATCTTTCTTTTTAAATTATTAGGGAGTATTTTTTATCATTCTACCGTGGCCTGATATATTTTTAGGAAATTTTTTTTTAGCATAATCCGGTATTTTAGGGAAGAATTTTTTAAGGAACTCTTGGAGTTGCTCTAACGGGATCCATCGTGTGGTACAGATAAAACCACGCAACCACAAACGCCTCAACAGACAACAGTCACCGTCGATGATCTGAGGAATGCTCTCGGTGGCACAAATGCAAGGGCAACACAAGAAGGGTTGGGCAGGGGAACAGAATAAACAGAAGGGTCAGCCAGAAACCATCGACTCCAGCTCAACGCGAACGGTGCCTTCCGATGTTTCCTCAGGAGAATCTCTGAATATTCCGGTACAGCTCTTTAGGAATACCGGGGGAGTGCTGCTCCGACTAGGGCGGGGACGAGAACAGCAGGGAAGTGTTGGTTCCACCGAACCCGAAAGAGTTGGAGATGGCCGCTCGTATCGGCATCTTTCTCGCGGCAGCCAATGGCGTGAACGCGCCTTCGAACAGCGGGTCCGGCTGCTCCAGGTTGAGCGTAGGCGGTGCAACTCCCTGAAAACAGCAGACAATGTTACGTGCAGGAGAATATTTTCCGAACTGAACTGGTGATCGTTAACGGTAGACGGCGTACATGGTGGATGGCTAGCACGGTGAAGATCGCTTCCACTGAACCAGCTGCCCCTAGCAGATGGCCGATTGCTCCCTGGAGAGAGTCGTGCAGCCGTTGGCATAAGATAGGACATGGAGGGAACATAGGTAATTTGGTAGGTATGCGGAGAGGGGAGCTACCTTTGTTGAGGATAATGCGAGATCACCAGATGCAGCGTGATCGCCAAAGATGGTTTTGATCGCGTTCGCCTCCACAGCATCACCTAATTGTGGTTCAGATCCAAATTAAGAATCAATTATTTTATCTTAGTTCCATATAGCTCACAATCCAAAACATAAGTTAACCCCAAAACAGAGCAAACTGAAGTCTTCCAAAGTCAATGGTAATCCAACCAAATGTCTTTGGTATGAGTACTTACCAAGAGGAGTTGATGTTGCATGTGCATTCACATAATCAATTTCATTTGCACTAAGCCCTGACTGAAAAAAAGGAACAAATTGTATCAGAATTTATCAATGTTGCAAATAGCCCGCTATAGCTCCGCTATAGCTTTTTGAGACAGGTGCCGCGACGATATTGCAAATATTACCGCTAATGCCGCTAACTCCGCTATACCATGAAATAGCCCCGCTAAATTCAATAGCCTAGCGCCGCTAACACCGCTATGGTTGAGCTACAAACTTAGATACTTGTGATTTATGAACAACGAGTTATGATTTCTGACTTATCTTGTGAATTGCGACTTATTTGCTTATATTTTCACTAATGTCTGCATGTACTTATGAAATATGAGCTGGAATTCATTTTATTGATAATGTTTAGGTCTAAATTTTGCTGGTTTTTTGCATACCGCTAAAGGCTATAGTCGCCGCAATAGCTGCGCTGCCTATAGCTTTTTTGGAAGCACTCCGCTAAATTCTATAACCCGCGATTTGCAACATTGGAATTTATATTAAAAAAACAGTCATGTAGCTTCCAATTTCTTGACGCTAAAAGAATATCTAAAATATGCAACATAAAATGACAAAGGAGCATATGATTTTGCACCTGATCTAAAGCCCGCTTCATGGCTAAGATAGCACCTCTACCATCATGTTGTGGCTGAGTTATGTGGTGCGCGTCACCTGGAAGGAAGAGCTTCACAATACACACATGCTAATGATAGAGAAAACAGTATGCTTTGTGAAATAGGAGGGTACCAGACATTCCATAGCCTCGAATTTCAGCATAAATTTTTGCACCCCGTTCCTTTGCATGATCAAGTGCCTGTAGATAAGTAAATGTTGATCTGTGAGGTAAACAAGGTGCACTAGGACAGTTTTTCCACACTGTATAGGGAAAGTAAGCAAAATTCAATGCATCAGTAGAGAAGAAAATGCTAAGTCAGTACTGTGCTGTGGATGTTACTGGAAGTAATGATTAGCTTTAGACAACGATACCCGAACCAGACTCACCTCCAAAACCATGACACCACAGCCTTCACCAATCCTATTGATCATTTTAGAACAAAAGATTAGAATAGAGAAAAGCAAGCCAACCATGAAAACAGACAGCCTAATAGTAGCATGACATACACAAATCCATCTCTACCACAATCAAATGGCCTCGAAGCTGAACATGGAGAGGAGTTATATTTTGTAGACAATGCCCTTAACCTGCAAAACAAACAACACAGAAATGATAAGGTAGTGCTGGGTATATTGATAAGTGAAGAAGCTACATATCAATCATGAAACAGTGGGCAAAAATCAAAATATGCAGGTGACTGAGTCTGCATGTGATATTTACGAGACATGGTTATCAGTGAACATTGTACCGGATTCTCTATGGCTTCTTACAATCCTCACACTCAACAGTTGATCCTGATTATGTTACTGAAGCATTCAAGCCATTTTGCAGTCACCAAAGTATACAGACTACTATTTCGGAAGACAAACAAAACAGAGCATTGAGAACATACTTGCCTAGAAAATCCAGCTATAGACAAAGCATCGATACTGGACTCTGTTCCACCAACCACCATCACATCAGCATCTCCAAATTGGATCATCCGTGTAGCATCACCAATAGAGTGAGCACCAGTGGCACAAGCTGTCACAGCAGCATGGTTTGGACCCTAAGTTAGAAGCATAACTATTCTTATTAATATCCATTTGACAAAAACCGTAGCTATGCTAAATGGCAACAAGAAAGTTCACCTGGAAACCATATCTTATGCTGACATGGCCTGATGCCATGTTGATCAGAATCTTCGGTATGAAGTATGGGCTGAGGCGACGCAAACGCTGTGATCAGAAGAAAACACAAATTTCATACTTCAGCACCGGAAACAACTGGAATGCTATTGTTTATATTGCAAGGAATGTGTGTCATGGGCTCATAGCAAGTCAAACAAAGCGTGCCAACGAGATAAAATGTATACGTATGGGATTGCATCTGTCTCATTGTTTGAAATCAAATCACCATAGTCACTACAATGAATAGCTACTAAGATAAAATGTGCCATAAAAAAAAAGAGGAGTGCAGGAGTAAGGATACAAACATTTTCAATGATCATTTGTGATGCATCTAAAATGTCTGAGATGCTCCCAATCCCTCCGCCAATCGAAACTCCCTGATACAGATCCAACCAGATCCCAGCAACTCAGAAATACATATATGAAAGAAAAAAAGAGAGCTTGCACAGAAGGAAATGGTACCGTTCTTTCTTTCTTCTCATCTTCCGAAGGCAACCAATTTGCATCTCTCAAAGCCTCATCAGCTGCACAGAGAGCATAGGATATAAATCCTGATATAGATTTATCCTGGAAACAAGAATATTCAATCAATGATTCAGAACATGAAAAGAAAGGTTTGACCACACAAGCATTTAGCATGAGCATTACATACTTGTAATCAGAAACAAGGAATTATGATTGGATTAGAGAGAAACCACAACATAACACAGGAAACAGAGAACACACATCTTTCCTACTGACGTCTATTTCTTAAAGCATGCACATATCTAATTGAAGGGAGGTGCAACACTCGTTAATTTTGTAAGAACAGCATATGTGACGAAGGCAGCAAGTCCACCTATCGGACTATAATGATCTGCAACACCATATGCTGGGAGACTAGTATAGTACTTCATGATGCAAACTGTCACACTTCTCTTATGCAAATTATATAGGAACCCCATCCTCGAGACAATGACACCAGACATACATGTGGTTACCTTGTACATGGCTAGGAAATGATGGTAAGTTGTACTGTATTTAATTTAGATTTTGGAGCAAAAATTTGCACTCTTAAATCCTAATGGCAAAGTATAACATGCCCCGGCACACAATGCTCCACTTCCCGCGCGGTCACAATGAGAAGCGATAGAAGTAAGCATCAGACCTTGGTCCACGCCTCCTCGTCGAACTCGTCGTCGCCCTTCCCGCGCGGCACGGCGGCGACGACCCTGGACGGGAGCTGCTCGAGCGTCCTACCCGCCGTCTCCCCCTGGAGGCGGAGGTCCTCCGCGGCGAGCGCGCGCACCGCGCACCTCCCCGCAACGAGGCGGTCCCAGGTGGCGCCCACGCCGCGGCCCAGCGGCGTGACGGTGCCGAGCCCCGTCACGACCACGCGGCGGCCCGCGGTCGCGCGAGGCGGAGGGAGCGCCGCCGCCCCCGCCACCGAGGAGGAAGAGAGGCCCCGCCGGAGGCGGAGGTGGCGAGCGCGGCGGAGGCAACTCATCGGGCCCCGGGCAGCGAGCGGCTCTAGGACGAGGCGGCGTGGCCTGCGGGTGGCGGGGACGGCGGCGGCAGCATGGGGGAGTCGTCGCGCCGTCGCGGGTCCTGCGAGTGCGAAGCAGCCGTTTCCAGTTGGGCCTCAAATGGATGGGTCGCCTTGCGAGTGGGCCGAGAACGGTTGCGGAGCGGGCCTGGGTATTGGTGTTGTCGCTAAATGGAGGCCCAACTTCCGACAGCTTCCGGAAGTTTTTTTCTTATACAACTTCCACTTCGAGATATGTGCAAATGTATACATTTAGGCCTTGTTCAGTCCCCTCCTTTTCAACTTTAGCACTATGAAAAAAATTCTCCATCACATCAAACTTGCGGTACATGTATGGAGTACTAAATGTAGATAAAATCAAAAACTAATTGCACAGATTTGTTGTATTTTGCGAGACGAATCTTTTGAGCCTAATTAGTCAATATTTGGACAATAATTCACAAATATAAACAAAATGCTACAGTTGCGCATTTATAGTAAAATGTAAACTTTGCCACCCCTAGAACTAAACCAGACCTTAAAGTCTACGAGACGCGCGAGGCAGCTGTCCGCAGGAGGAAAAGATGATGCCGCCTGACTAGCAGCTGTCGAACGAATTTCCTTTTGGTTTTGAAACTTTGGCTTCAATTTTCTTTCAAACCGTAAATGTGTATTACATTCCATTTGAACCACTGTGTTATTTAGCATTTATGCGACAAAACAAGATTCAATATAAATATATTTTGAGTCTTTTTAAGAACCAACATTTTGAATATACAGTTTCAACATTTTCATATAAAATATTAAAGTAGTTTATTAGAGTTGTTGAACTTAGTTTTAAATGTTGACTCAATTTTGAACATGGAAGATCATAAGTATTTAACAAAAACAATAAATTATTAACACGTATTAGAAAAAAAACAAAGCAAAAGAAAGCTTAGGTATGTTACTTGTCACCAGCCTATCCTCCTCCGTCCTACTACCATTGCTCAATGGCTATGCTTGCGTTGGACCTCTGACGATGGCGTTGCTCAACTGCTGTGCTATTTGATTGTCTACACGTAATTGGACTATCGTGGGCTTTATAGCTATATGCACTCTGTTCGCTTCAGCTTATCAGCCGGCTTATCAGCTACCGAATAGTATTTTTCTCTCACAACAAATAAGCTGTTTCAACTTTTCAGCCGGCTTAGAAGTCCAGCCAAACAGGCCACATTGGTTTACACACCTTCCAGAACTCGAGAAAGATTCATGTGCTCCCCGCAAGTTGGGATGCTACCATGCTCCCAACCCGCGGATGCACCTCTAAATGTGCATGAAAAATTCATTCAAAAATATAAATGGAGACTCCTTGACATCTTCTACGATCATGCAAAAATTGATGATGAACAAAAATCGCACGCTGGCGAAGCCGATCGATGGATGGCCGACGGGAAGCAAGCAGTGACGCAGGAGCGGCAAGTGACGCCGGCATGCCTGAGTGCCTAACTGATGGTCTGCCACGGAGCCGTCAATATCGCCACCACCGGAGATGGTGATGGCGGCGGAGAAGGAAGATCGTTCTTCGACGCCAGTGTCGTTAGGCTAGCCTGGACACAGATGGGGATGAGCGCAGCGCAACTGGATGCAAAGCCGTGATGACTGACGACGAGCGTTCTGAGCCCGATCGGCGGGCGCCAGGCGGCGGCAGCGGGATAGCTGTTGCGTGGCACGCATGCCACGTCTCACGGCGCATGCGTGCACGTGAGAAGCGACGCCTGAGCTTAGGCCAGCTTATATGTACTAGATTATACAATTTTTATATTAGCAAAATAGTCAAAATCATCTCTAAACTTTTCCACAAGTAGTCAAGTTCCTAAACTTTCAAAAGAGTCGATCTAGCTTCTCAACTTTCAAAAGAGTCGATCTAGCCTCTCAACTCTTGTTTTTTGTCAAACATGTCCCTGTGCTGATGTAGCACTGCATGGTGGCATGAGACGTAAGCGAAATGTCCATTTTGCATGGTAATGGGAGCTTCTTATGCTGCTCATTTTCCTCTCGGTGGCGCCGGTGGCTGACCTCTCTAGAGCATTACAAGATACCAGAACGGCAAGAACCGGTTCCAACCTAGTTCTATCAGAGAGTTGGCACTATAGACCAACAAGTCGAATGAACACTGATGATGGGTAGCTAGCGCTCAAGCCCCCTTGCCCATGATGCGTCGCGCGAGCTGGATGTCCTTGGGCAATGATAGTGACCATCTTGGCATGGATGGCGCACAGATTGGTATCCTCGAAAATGCCCACCAGGTATGCCTCCGCGGCCTCCTGTAGCGCGGCGATGGCGGACCAGACAAGGCGCTAGAACGACAGCTTGCGGATGAGCCGTCTAGTACTTGTGGATCTTGTGGAGCGCAACGGTGCTAGGGGTGGAAGCTGGGGGGTTTCTTCATGCCGCCGGTGGCTGGCGTCGACTTGCGGGTGGCCTTGGTGGCCAGCTACTTGCGGGGAGCCTTCCCGCTAGTGGACTTTTTCACCATCTGCTTGGTACGGGCTATCAGATCGAAGCGAGGAGGCTGGGACCACCACCGCTCTCCATCGTTGCCACCGTCGGAGCTAGAGATGCATCGAGAGATGCAAGGAGTACAAGAAAAAAGATGAGGGGTACAAGAAAAAAGAATAAAAGAAAAATCCTGATATGTAGATCCCACTTGTCATTATGCAAGAGCCAAGGGCAAAATTGGCATTTCACATTTGTCTCATGTCACCATGCAACACCACATCAGCATAAGGACGCGTTTGACCGAAAAACGAGAGTTGAAGGACTATATTGACCCTTTTGAAAGTCCAAGGATGAACTTAACCCCTTGGGGAAAGTTCTGGGATGATGTTGCCTATTTTGCCTTTCATATTAATATAAGTTGGATGACAAAATAAACTGTAGAGGTGTTTCGCAACCAAGATTATTAAAGGTTTAGATTATCCGTTTAGAATGTTTATTCTCTAAAATGTCATTGTTGCTATTATATGGCTCGATGATTGTAATGGCATTTGAGGGCAATTTGGTTAAAGTGTTATATGTACTTTGGTAAGTAATCTTAAATAAGCATACCTTGGACGGATTATAGGATTATGATAATCTAGGGTATGAATTATATAATCTGGATTATAATATATAGTGTTTGTTGTTCATGTGAGATTATATAATTTAGAGGCCAAATAATCTTGACATGTTTCTGTGCCAAGGGTACCGGGGAAGGGATTCAAGACAGCTAAGACACAAAGGCTAAGGTGTGGCAGAACCACCCAAATTAACCCGACTAAAATGTGCTAAACATCGCCTCAAATGCGAATAGACACATTAATCGGATCAAAATGGTAGTCTGTCGGGTTTCACCCAATACAACCACGTATTTACAATCGAAACAAGCATACAATACTCGTACGAAGACGAGCCTAGAGATTACAACAATCCAAGTGAAATATTACAGAGGTCCTAAATTATTTATTACAAACCGAGTTCAAACATAAACTAGTTCAGAGTTCAATCATAAAAGTGTTCAGAGTTCAATTGCAAACCGAGTTCAAACATAAAGTAGTTCAGATTTTAATGATAAAAGTGTTTAGAGTTCAATTGCACAAACCGAGTTCAAACATAAAATAGTTCAGAGTTCAATCATAAAAGTGTTCAGAGTTCAATTGCAGTGGAAATAAGCGATAGTTCTATTATCGATACACGATACCATGGTGAAGCCGTCCATGATATCACTCACCACGGTCCTCGCCCACCGAGGACAGGTCCCACTCAACCATCCATCCCAAAGGGATCTAGTACGGCCAAGTCACACTAGCAATCATTTCATCAACATCAACATTACCTGAAAACATAGCCACAAGTAAGGCTGAGTATACTAATACTCCACAAGACTTACCCGTCATGTGGTATCTAATCCACCGACTCATAGATATGCAAAGCTTTTTGGCTGAGGGGTTTGTTTTTGCCAAAAGCTTCTAAAGTAGGTCCTTGCTTTCAAGTTTTAGCATCAAGTTCTAGTTGATTAACCATTCTAGGTAAGCGCCTATTCTAAGCAAGTATGGTAGAACAAGCAATTTAATCAAGCATAAATATTAAGCATCATCCTTGTTCACCTTCTTACTCAATGCAGGAAAGGTGGTCAAGCAGTCCCAAACTGTGAGAAGCAGACGATTCAAATCGAATTTCTTAACCTTGCAAGGTGGACCTAAACACACGATATATGCTACTACCGTGATGGGTTCGCATATATCAACGGTTCCCGTCAATTCACAGTATTAAGATATGAACATGAAATGTTTACAGGAGCTTTCCCTCTGCATAAAACTTCTACTGTAAATTTACTAAAAATCAAACAATGTTAAATTGCAAAACATGAAGAATGATTTTTAACTAGAGTTCTATCATCAGTGTAGTTTCACAAATTTTACAGAATGGTTTTCAACACTATGAGAGGCTACTGTGAATTTATCAGGATTCTAGGAGCATGAGAACTATTTATTCCATAATAAGGAGATTAAATAACATGCATTTTATTAAGCAACCAAAAATACATATTTCACAAGGATAAATATTTTTACTAGTCAGGCATGAGCATCAAGAATCTAATAAAATTTATTTTGCATTTTTATTGATTTTTCATTAATTATCATGCAAATAACAATATTAAGACAACAATTAGGCAATTAGATTTAAAATAGTATGAACACCATAGATTCTACTATCACAAGTTGCAGATCTGGAACATGCATGTTAAATCGAAGCTAACAAAAGTTTGTTTCACAATTTTTAGATCACCAAATGATTTATAAAGCATTTTATGATTTTTAGACAAAATAAAACGTAGCACCAAATATAGAATAGTAACATGCACAATTTTTTTTGAAATAAACTAGATATCATTAGGAACTCAAGGAAACAAGATTCACATTTTAGCATTTTTCTACACATTTCTATGCATTTTTCAAGTTTGCATCTATTTAAATCTAGGAAATAGAACAAAACCGAGTTCATTTTGTAAAACCACCCTCAGATCTAAAGATTTGTCGCATATAGGTCCCTGAAACTTCCCCATAACCCCCCTCTTTCCTCTTCTTTCTCCCACACAACACACACGCACACACAGGCACGGAACAGGCACAGCAGGACTTGGCTGGCCAGGGCGCTGCCGCCGGCGGTGGGGAAAGATGGCGCGACGGTGGTGGGGAGGTGAGGACACGACGCACGGAGGCTAGGGGCTCACCAGCAGCAGATCCATGTCGGTGAGAAGGCAGCGCAGCAGGGAGTCTCCAGGGACGGCGGCAGGCAGTAGACAGGGAGGAGCTCGTCGGTGAGGGCGCCTTCACGGCGGAGGAGAGCAGCCGATAAGTGGCAAAACGGATGCGCGAGCTCGAGGAGAAGCCGTGGCTACGAGGAATCGGACAGAGGTTCACCGTTGGCGGTGAATCGGGCTGGCGAATAGAGGTAGCTGAGCTTGGAGTTGGTGCGGCAATGGTGGGGGAGGAAGGGGGCGAGGGTTCTGGGAGGGCCAGCGCCGGACTTAAATAGGTGAGGGGAGCGTGGCGCCGGCCACAGTGGCCAATCTGGTGACGAGCACCACCGGCGCTGGCCAACGGGCGAGCACCACCAGTTCTGTCCAACCAGCGAGGGAGACGCATACAAAGGTGGAAGAAAGGAGACTGATGCATGGGCCAGCAAATTTTAAAACATCCAAATTTCCCCACTCAAACGACCCAGCTACAGGCACCTAAAAATCTCCCAAAAATACTTATTTGAAAGATAAAATCGCAAACAACACAATGCCACAAGAATCACCTCAAGAGCTACTCACGTTTTCACACAATTGACAAAAGAAAATAGCTAAAACTGAAACTTAAATGAATTTTTAACACAAGGAAACATCACTGAAAAATTATGTAAAAATATTGTAAAATCACCAAATTCTATCTAGTATTTAAATAAAATAACAAGAGGCACAATTGTATGGTAGAAATCGGAGATGCTTCACAAGTTTGAATTTAAACAATAAACAACAATTATGTGAACTTAACAATGCATGGCCAAGATGTTCAATTATACACAAATGATGCTCAATCATAAAAGTTGCTCTATTTAAAAAGATCTACCACTTTTATATTAGCCAAAAAATTTAGTTCTTATAGAAAATTTGCTTTTATTTGCTTCCCAAGCACAGCACTACAAGGGTGTTGAACACTTAGTCATTTAGAGTTAGCTTTGATTTATTCCTTAATCACTTCGATGTTTCTTCGATTTAGTCTCTTAATTACTAGGGATGTCACTCAAGGGCCCAACAATGAAGAAGCATGCAAGAGGTGGCCCATGATATGCTGCGGCCCACTTCCTGACCTCCCCTGGTCGGGGGTTGAGGACCGTAACCCGCTAGTCTGGCCAGATCGGGGGCGGGGCTTGCAGCGCCCCACCCACTCCTTGACTCAGGAAGATCTATGCCGTACTGGAGGCATTAAATGTGGGACGTGGCCTCCCTGACCACACCACGCTGGGGATGTGACCTGGCAACGGGGGTCGCCCTTTACGGATGCTAGCAACGGCTCCCGTCCCGTTCACTGCCATGGGTTGGCGGACAGGATGGAGTATGCCACGGAGTAGGCCAGACCAAGCGTAAGTAGCCCACGCCGCACAGGGGCCACTGTATAGGGCGTGCGAAGCCCATGACCACCCAAGAGGATAGGACAGGGAAGCCCCTTAGTGCAAGGAAGACCCAACCATGCCACGACCCCCGACCTCTAAGGTCGGGGACTCCCTCCATAAAGGTCGGGGACTCCCTCCATTTCTCATTTTTGTCGCCCAGTCCCTAGCCTATATAAAGGAAACTGGGCCTCCTTTCTCTCGCTCTCGCATTCCACACATATACCCACACATTGCATGAACGCTTGCTTGCAAGCACCCCATTGTAAGCTCAGTGCATTTGATCCAAGGAACATGACTCCTGCCGAAACTAGACGTAGGAATCTTCCCGAACCAATCTTTGGGAGCTTCGAGTTCATGCTCGACACTGGGGGTGAGTTGCAGCTCGTCCCTAGCTTTCTTCCAGCCCAAGCATTCTACTTCGGAAGCCTTGACTTCGTTGCCGACTAGCTAGGTCACCTGCACCTTCTCGAGGAGGGGTTCCCCATACAGCCTGAGCTGGAGGGTGCACCACCAAGTGGCGGCCCCATCACGATGCCCATCGATGGCAACACCCTAGCGTGTCAGATCGACGTACACCTCGGGGCGGACCCTAAGCCCGAGGCCTGTCAGCGCACCTTCTATGCGCTGGCCAACGTCTTCACCCAGCTCTCAGGGGAGGCCCCACTCCCCCCGGAGAGTGAGTTCTGGGATCCTATGGTTTAGCTGTTGCATGGTCTCCAGGATGCAGCCCAGCTCTTCCAGCTGGACCTCGAGTGCTGGCTCCACCCGACCCCGCAAACCCCACGTTCATCGGTGCGGTGGAGTACGCGCCAGCATCCTTCCACGACCTCATGGAGATCCACTCTATTAGCATCTCCTCATCAAAAGCGGAGCTCATCCACCGCGATAACCTGTTGAGGGAGTGCTTCATGGTAGAGCTCACCGAGCACACCTCTCCTGACGGGCAGCGCACGCAGCCGACCTAGCACATGCCGGAGGAGAGGGAGGCATACCTCTGCAAGAAAGTGGAACGCCTCGCTGCCGAAGCGGTGGAGCTCGATGGCAAGCGCACCCAGCTGGAGCGCGAGCGCGTCAAGCTCAGCAAGCAGCATAGAGAATAGGTAGCTGGAGCAGCCCGCGACCGTTCCCGTCACGTGCATGAGAAGGTCATGCGTGATGAAGACGGAGTCCACCGCTTCGCCCGTGCTAGCCAGAACGTGGCCGCGGCGGCAATGATCTTGCGCTCAATCCCTCAGCCGCAGGACCTCGAGGGCTTACGCATCCCTCGTGTGCTTAAGGGTCTGCTCAAGACCGTGGCGGTCCAGCAGGCGGAGAGCTCCCTCCAACAGAGACAGGAGGTGAGCAGCAGCCACCGGACGTGGAGTGTAGGCGGCTCCCAGGGTTCCCACATACCCGTCGCACCTGTAGGTGGCAAGCAGGAGGCTGGCCAACCCACAGCAGGGGTGCTAGCACCACGGCACCCCGCGGCCTTGGCACACAGCCGCTTGGGCAGGGTGCACGATGCGCGATGAATGATCAAGGTACAGCGCCGCGAACACGCAGAGTCCGACAGACAACGTTATCACAACCGCGATGACCACCATCAGTGTTATCACAACATGTCGATCAGCTTGGGGGTCCTTAGGCTGATCGGCCTGGGGCTTTTCTGCCCCCATTCGTCATCCCCTTTGATCCAGTTGATCTACAGGGTGATCTTTACCTAGAATTCTGTCAACATGTGTAAGATCATAGGGTAAAGTCTTTGTTTGTCCTTGGGGTTGTATGGAGATCTTAATTTGTAATCGTTGAACCTCTTGTTTAAGATTTGTTTGTTATTTATCATATCTTGATGATGTTCCTTCATGTAATGGTTGGCCAGCGCTACTTTGGGTTGCTTATTTTCTTACCAAGAATGATCATCAAGCCGTGTTCTTATCGTTCAATATTTGAGTATCCTCGTGTAGTCACAACGTGCAAGAGGGAAAGTGTTGGGCATAATTCACATTCACTCACGATAACACTTAGATCTAGTTCTTTCATGCATGGCGATTACATCTACAAGTGATCCTAGGTCCCTAGGACAAGCGTTTTATCTATGTTTTTTACATCCATACTCTCTATCTAGTTTAATCTAAGTCACTAGTTCTTTTGTTTGATCAATCTTATCATATACAAAGAACCTTCGGTTACATAAATTGGTGCTTAGTTAAGTGTGCAAATCTACTTGTTTCACAGATTGATAAACCTTGGGGGATACTCTTAGGGAAGAGCTATAATTGATCTGTATGCTTGCGGTTCATAAATTGATGTGCTAGCTGCCGCCAACACTCGCCTGCCGAGTCGGTGGCGCCAACGACGATGACTTTATCATCCAGTACCTCCCAATCTTCCTCGCAGATTCAGCTCGGGCATGGCTGGAATGTCTCCAGCCAAAATGCATCCACAGATGGTCCGACCTCCACCGGATTTTCATCGGCAACTTCCAGGGTACATACACACAACTTGGCAACTCTTGGGACCTGAAGAGCTACAAGTAGAAGCCAGGAGAGACACTCTGGGAGTACATTCACCGCTTCTCCCGGCAGTGCAACGAGCTGCCCGATGTGGTCGACGCGGACGTGATCGGGGCGTTCATCTCGAGGACCACCTGTGAGACCCTGTCCACAAGCTCGGGTGCGCCAAGCCCCGCTCCACCAAGGAGCTGCTGGACATCGCCACCAACCACGCCTCCGAAGAGGAGGCGGTGATCACGATCTTCAACAAGGGGAAAGGTGCCGTTAGGCGCGACGGCAAGGGAGGAGGTGGTCCCTCCCACCATGATGGCAAGAAGAAGGACAAGAAGAAGCACCATGAGAGCGACCTCGTGGCAGCCGCTGACTACATCGGCAAGCAGTAGAAGGGGAGGAAGCCCGCCCCCGACCACTTCAAGAAGATGCTCGAAGGGTCGTGCTAGAACCATGGCTATCCTGCGAAGCACCTCTACAAGGACTGCGACCTCATGAAGTGCTACCTGAGGGGTGACCTCAAGGTCGCCGCTAAAGGGATGCAGCCACCGAACGCCAACGTCAACACAGGTGAGGAGGACACTTTCCCCGAGCCCCAGGATTGCCTCATGATCTTCAGCGGACCGGACTTCTATGGGAGTTGCAAAAGGAAGAACACGGCTAGGCAAGTACTGAGCGCTGATCCCGTCATTCTGATCTACTTAAAGTGGTTGGACACAGTGATCATCTTTGACAGGATGGGTCACCCCGACCACATCGGAGCGCCCGGGAGGCTTCCTCTCATGGTGGCCCCGATCATTTCCAACTCCCGCCTATCCAAGGTCCTCATGGACGGGGGCTCCAGCCTTAACATCATGTACATCGCCACCCTAGATGACATGATGATCCTGAGGTTGGAGCGCCGACCAACTGGGCCCCCCTTCCGTGGGGTCATCCCGAGGAAGTAGGCAGTCCCTCTGGGGTAGATTGACCTACCCGTCACGTTCGGGACCTGCGCCAATTTACGCACCAAAATCCTCACCTTTGAGGTGGTAGACTCCGAGGGGTCCTACCACGCGTGTCAGATTTATAAACCCGGCAGTCCACCAGGGGGTTACCCAAGTGGTTGATTTGTATGTGAGGGAGATTGCAAAACCAAGAACTCGAAGGTGATAGCGAGAACACGAGGGACACAAGGGATTTTAGACAGGTTTGGGCCTCCAGAGAGTAATACCCTACGTCCTGTATTTTGGTGGTTTGTATTGCTTGAGACTTGAGATGAGATCGTTGGGTTGGATTGGATTGCCCTCGGAAGGCGCCCTTGGTACTGTATGTCTTGAGCCAGATGGTAGGGTCGGAGCATCCATCGTACTTTTTTGTTGATGGCCGGCTTGAATGTGACCGGTCAATCAACTACCCTGAGATGTGGGGTGAGGGCAACGAAGCCATCAATCGCCGTGTCATCATCATCGTCATCGATGTAGTACTCGATGGGTGGAGCCATGGGGCGTCTGCTGTAGTCTCGCTTGGGTGGATCATAAGCGTCTTCAGAGGCACTGTACATATGATCGTAGTCGGCATAGCAACGTATCTCGTGTTCTTGGTGATGGCGGTCCTAGAGTTCAGCATCGCGGTTGAGTCCAGGGGCGCCGTAGTCACTGTCGTACTCGGTGTGGTGGCGGAGCTCGTACTCGTCACGCTCATTGTGGCAATTGTTGAGGTTGGGGCGGAGGTCGCAATGTTGATCGAGGTCCCGTAACTCATCGTGGAGATCGCGTTGCCAATCTGGTCAGCCGCGATCCTCATCATCACCTTTCCTACCACGGTGGCGGTTGTCGTTGTTGTCATGCTGACGTTGTTGTTTTTGACGTTGTCGTTGATGGGTGGGTTAGCGTTCTGCACCACCACTTCTTCGAGGATTGGCTCCATCGGACCTCCTGCGATGTTGCCTCGGTGGTGGTCGGATCTGCTATGCCCGGATCGGCTCCGAGAGTGCCGGGTAGCTATGGACCGAGAGTGTGCGGGCCAGTTTTTGGCCTGTTCCTCGATCTAGGTGTTGGCAACTTGAAGTCATGCTCGGGTTTGTCGGATTTGGTTTGAGTCTGTGAGATTCTCCTGCTCTGCATACACAGCCCCCAGGTTGGCCTAGGGTGTAATGAAGATGTTGTGGCCAGTCTGCTCGAGGTGGGCTAGTAGATTGCGGGCGCGTACAGGGTGCCTGCGTCTGTCCCGGGCACCACCCTGGTCGGTGTTGTTGTAGTTGTTGCGCGGTGGTTTGTGCTGGTCGATAGCAGTGGGTTGCTGCTAGGCGTTGGCTTGCTCTTGTTGGTGCCGTGCCGCACGATTTTGTTTCCTAGCATTATGTCCTTCTTCCTGAGATTTTTTTTCACCATCCCGAGGTGGCTCATCGGCAGAGACCATGAAAGCTTCACGATTAGGTGTGGAAGAGTTGCACTCATTATTGCTTCCATATGGATTTTGCGTCAGGACAATACGGGGCATATGGAATTCACCACAGTCCGAAAACTGGGCGAGTTCGGGTGGGTCTCCAGATTGGATCTGGAAAATCTGATCGAGCTTGGTGGAGTACTTGGCAGCCGAGTTCCTCATACTGAAGGGGATGCAGGACGGACCCTGCGCCGACCATGTTGAATGTAGCACCGCCTCAGACAAATCTATGCACTCAGCAATAGTGCTGTTGATGCGATCTAGCCCCGCGATCAGGTCGTAGGGCATGGGTGGGCGAGCAATAGCAAGTAGATCTGGAACCTTCTCGGAGAGAGAGAGAGAGATCACTGACCTCCTAGGCGCGGCGTGACGATCCTTGGGTGGAGAATTTGTCCCACCGGAGCGGATTTGACGGAAGCCGAGCTGGTGGAGGACGCCGAGTCAACGGAAGATGCCGAGTCAACGAAAGAAGCAGTCTGATTGAAATCCGCCGGCATGGTCCTGAAGCAAATCTTGATCGAGTTGGCAAGGAAATCCTTCATGCTCTCGGGAAAAACAACGTCATGACGGGATACCATCGAGGTTGCTAAGACGATCTCGCAACCACCCCTACTTGGCGCGCCAACTGTCGAATTTGTAAACCCAGCAAACCACCAGGGGGTTACCCAAGTGGTTGATTTGTAAGTGAGGGCAATTGTGAAACTAAGAACTCAAAGGTGATCACGAGAACACGAGGGACACAAGGGATTTTAGATACGTTTAGGCCTCCGGAGAGTAATACCCTACGTCTTATATTTTGGTGGTTGTATTGCTTGACAATTGGGATGAGATTGTTGGGTTGGATTGGATTGCCCTCGGGAGGCGTCCTTAGGCTTATATAGGCTGACGACCTAGGGTTAAAAATCGGTTTGAATCTAATCTACTTGGTAGTTACATGGAAGGTAATCTGAGTCGGACTACAACACGCGTTCTGCAATATATGGACTGATTTGAATCATTCGGCCTCCTTGGCGTGTACTCCAAGTAACTTCATGTCCTTCGCCCACACATTTTGGTGAGGTAGGACCACTTGTCAGGTCCGACCAGTATCTTGGTTGGTGGGAACCCATGGGGTACCCAAATCTCTCAACGCGATCTTCGGGAGGCCATGCGATGCCAAGTTTATGGCAATCTCAAACTACACCTATCTCAAGCTCAAGATTACCGGGCCCCACGGTGTGATCATGGTCAGCGCCAACCATGAGTTCGTGCTTGTCTGTGACATGGAGAACTGCGAGCTGGCGACGCAGACTATCCGCTCCCTCGAATTCTTCGAGATCCATCAAATCACGCAGGAGGTCGCCTCGAACTCCAACAAGGCCTCGACCTCGGGGGACACCAAGGCAGTTTAGATCGGCCCCGAGGACTCCAACAAGGTAGCGTGGATCAGCACCACATTGTCCGCGAAATAGGAAGGCGAGCTCGCCGACTTCCAACGTGAAAATTGGGACATCTTCGGATGGAAACACTCTGACATGCCAGGAGTCCCGAGGGAAGCCATCGAGCACGCCCACGACATCAGGTCGGACACCTGACCTGTGAAGCAATGCCTATGCCACTTTGACAATGAGAAGCAGAAGGCCATTGGCGAAGAGATCGCTCAGCTCCTGGCAGCCGGATTCATCAAGGAGGTCTTCCACCTTGAGTGGTTGGCCAACTTTGTGTTGGTAAAGAAGAAGAACGGCTCCTGGCGGATGTGCGTGGACTACACAAGCCTGAAAAAGGCATGCCCAAAGGCCCCGTACCCGTTACCTTACATAGACCAGTATGTCAACTCGACCACGGGGTGCGAGGTCCTCTACTTCCTCGATGCTTACTTGGGGTACCACCAGATCGTGATGAAGGAGTACGACCAGCTTGCAACCTCCTTCATCACTCCGTTCGACGTGTACTATCGATGTTTAGATCTGACTTGCATCATCAAATTTGGTACTTGTGTAGTTGCTGCTAGCTCCACGGCTTCTGTATCGCATTCATATGATCTCTTCAAGTCTCCACGGAGGGAGAGTACTCGCTTGTGTCCTAGCATCTTGAGTACTAAGTACATGTAGTGCAGGATGGCCATGAATTTGGCCAATGTTGGTCTTCCGAGGATAGCATGATATGATGTCGGTGTTTAAACTTGGCAACCTACTGAAGCGGTACTCGAGGTAGTGTTTTGGTTAGTGGGGCTAGTCGAGATTAGGAACTCGAAGGTAAACGCAAACACACAATTTAGACACATTCAGGCCGCTAGATTGTGTAATACCCTACGTCCTGTGTGTTGGTTGGATTGAATTGCTTTGGAGGGGGTCCCTTCCTTGCCTTATATTGTCGGGGGCTAGGTTACAGGTTGGTTGATTTACAAGAATACTAGTCAGATTTGACTAGATGAGTCCTACTCTGATTGCTACGAGTACTTTTCCTAATCCTTGACTAATTTCTGTCTTGTCATGTAGACTACGCCATTCTGCGCCATAGCCTCCATGTCGAATATGTCTCGGTGTCTAGCCCTATATCTAGAATTGTCCAAACCTTTCTGGTGGGCCCATAGATGTATGTACGACAAGTTCCCGAGTACTTTTTAGTCAAATGCAGCAGTTTCGAGTATGTTTGTATGCTTCACCGACTAGTTCTTGGTGCTCTTCGAGTACTTCATCAGGTTGAGTTTTCAAACGTACGTGAGCACTGCCATGGGGCTAGAATGTGTTCAAGCCTCATTTAACTTAGTCTTGAATCCTTCAATTTTGAATTTTTATATGGAAATACGAAAAAAGTCGCACTCCATATGGAGTAGCCCCCGAGCCTTAGGTTGAATCGAAGAATCTGGCTAAGGGTCAATCTGTAATTTGCAATATTTTGCCCTTAAAACCCAGGGAAAAAACTTTTTTGTTGATGGGCACGTGGCACATAGCCCTCGAGCCTTTTACCGACTAGTTTGGTGGGTACAAGAGTCAACCTTCGGTCAACGTGACCATCTGTCAATGGAAACCTTAACTCTTCCGAAAATAGAGGTAACTACCAATTAGGTGCAAAATCCTCGAGTCCATTAAGCCTAAATATCCCTTTATTCCTGCGTTTTGTTATTGCATCGCAGTTATAAATAACGGAGGAAATCATCCCTTCAATTTTACCTTTGCCATCTGCCTGTTCAACTTCCATACTGTAGCCCTAGCGCCACCGCTGCTCGATCTCCAAGCGCTAGCACCACCATCCCCCACCACTTAGCTCCCGAGCGTATGCGAAAGAAAACACTCGTGATAACAAGAATGGGGAAAAAGGCAGTTGCATCCAAGGTGGTTGATGGTGGGAAGAAGAAGGTGGATAAGAAGAAGGAGCTGCAATTGCCGGCACCCAAGTACGGGAAGATAGACCAAATTGCACCACCGACTCCTGTGTGTGCTTGGAAGCGTTCTACTCTGAAGGAAGAGGAGATCAAGATACTTGTGGTCACCAACCTTCTCCAAGAGAAAGATGTCATCAACTGGAGACCCGCCTACGACAACCCTTGGCCTTTGGAGGAGTACCTTGAAGAAATGGTAATCTTCGCGCATTTCATTGAGTGGGGTCTTGCTTTACCTGCATCAGATTTCTTTCAGGGTCTCTTAGATTATTACAAATTAGAGCTTGTACATTTGAATCCCAATGGCATTCTGCGCATCGTGATTTTTCTACACTTGTGCGAACATTTCTTAGGGATCCAGCCTCACTTCCAGCTTTTCCAGAAGTTCTTCTGAGTGAAGCTGCAGCCGAAGAGAGAGCACACCGAAGTAGTTGGAGGGGCTGAAATTCAAATGAGGGAGAAGCTCTAGAGCCTTTACCTGGATTATCAGTTGATTGATTCACATTCTGGGTGGAAAGAGAAATGGTGCTACATCGGCAACTACAACCCTAAGCTCCCTAAGCTGACAGGGAGTCATCCCACCTGGAACAATACATGGTTAGACGAGCCAAGCCATGGAGACTGTCTGCAACTACCTAAACTCCTGGACAGGATATCCAAGCTAAAGCAAGAAGGATTAACAGGAGTCAGAGTAGCATTTAGCTTCATGAAGTGGTGAACTCAACCCCTACAGCTGCGGTGCCACTGGGGTTACAAGTACTCAGGAGTTAATGATCCATCAAGAATGTCTCCCAAGGAACTAAGCACAGATGAGGTCATGGTGCGGTTGAGGCGTATGTTCAAGAACACGTGTGAAATCCCCACCATTGTGCGAGAGTTTTATGTTACCAACCCGCCAAAAATTGTAAGTACTCGTGGCCGTAGCCCCCGACTACTCATTTTGCTAATGTTTAAGTATACTAACTTGTCTATATATGCAGGAAGATGTACAATTGTACTGCTCTGCTCCTCCTCCCGAAGCAGAAGACATTTGCGAAGCTGCTCCTCGCGTCCACACGGTAGAAAGCGTGGAAGCCGAGGAAGAGGAGGAGGAAGAAGTAGTCGAAGCCTCTAGCAGCTCTAATTCTAAAGCTGCGGGGGACTTTGAACTCAAGGTCCGTCCATCAGATAAGGTTGGGTCATCCTCTGGATCGTCGAAGCGTGCAGCTAAAGATGACCTTGAAGCTGCACTTGCTCCGCCGTCGCTTCATTGCCGAGGAAGAAGCGAACCGTTGCTGCAAAGCGGGCCGTGAGGAAGCCTGTCACTGCAGAAGACATGCTCCCAGCGGTAATAACTTATGAGGAAGGGCAAGATCCTGAGGATCGAGTACTCTTAGTAAGTAAATCCAATATCACCATGTCTTCAATATGGCATTGATGGTTTGCACGTTGTTGAGGAGGTAACCGAGGCGGAGAAGGTGGCAGCTGAAGCCGCTAACACAAGCTACCGGTCATTGAGGAGGTAATCGAGATCGAAGATGATCCAGAGCCTCCTATCTTTGAGGTAGACCCTATCAGCAGGAGGAGTACTCAAAGAACAGAGGTGGTGACAAAGGCTGGCGATGATCGTGTTGCGACCCTGCAAGCCATGCCAAAGAAGTCGTCCCTAATGATCAAGCCTCTCCACCTGACAGAGGAACCTTGCCTGAAATTGAGGAGATCTTCAAAGTAAGTCTTACTACTTCTTTGAGTACTAATTGCAACTTGTGATCGACTTGTTGTATGTCTCTGAAAACTTGTCTTATGTAGGAAATCTTCTAATGTGGAACTTGGAGGGTCGAGCCTGAAGTCCATGACTGATGACAGTAGCCACTCAGTCCAAGACGTCTCCCGGCTCGAGCAAGTCCATAGCTAGAAGAGCATCCCGTGCCGATAGGCAACCTAGGTGCCATATCTCTCGTAGCAGTATTGATGCAGGATGTTATATCTTTGTTGATTGATGCTGTAGTGTCAGCCCCTGAGCAACTAGTGCCCGAAGCCGTAGTGGCGACTACCTCTAGCACTATGGCTATTCTCATAGCACCCGAGCCAGAGGTAGAAACCGAAGTAGTGAAAGGGCTGTAAGTCATGGCAGCCGTCCCATTTTATGAGCCGGGTCCGTCGACAAGTCGTGCCATGGTTCCACTCAGCGTGACAGCAACTAAAACACACGGGAAACCACTGGCAGCTGGAGAACTTAATCTTGAAGACATTCAGTTTATTGACGACCCGCTGTTAGACATGGATATGGTAGCCGGAATGAAGGAGATGTACCATCGTGTTGGTCTATATGCAAAGGTATGCTTGGTCTAAATCCTTTCCATCACTTTGTAATTAGTAATTAGTAGCCGTGCGCTGATTTGAGTACTTACCCTGTGGTGTAGAATGTCATCAGACGCTCCCACTGGAAGTCCGAGATGCTGCAAGGTTATGGGGACTCAGTACTCCGTGATGAGGCCCTTGCAAAGGAACTGGCGAAGGAGAGGGAGTACTCCTCCAGATTGCTAATGAAGTACGACAGACAAGCCGCCGAGTATCGGAATTGTGTCCAGCCGCTGGAAGAGGAGAAAGACCGCCTCAAGGGTCGCAACAAGTCTGAACTAGCAGATGAAAGGTAACTAATTTTCTTCCTTGGTCTTCGAGTACTAATTTTGTCTGTAATGCTCATATTCTTATGTGTTATTCATGTGGTGCTCGAGAAATTGAAAGATCTCCAGGGCCAAGTCATCGATTGGAAAAACTCCTACTACCAAGTAACAGACTAGCATGATAAGCTAACTGCATTATATGAGAACCTGAACCATCACTTGAAGAAGGAGAAGAAGATGCACAAAGATGGTGAGGTCAACTTGGTCAATGCCATGAAGACCCTCCAAGAACGCGAGGTTGAGCTGGAAGCTGCTAGGCTTGCTCTGAAGGAAATATCCAAAGTAGCCCAGCCAATTGCGAACATGGTGGAGCCCCCGATTCAGGGTGTAGAGCCCCACCCCTTGTCTGAAATACTCAAGGATGTGCTAGTGAAGTTCATCAGCTACGTTCAGAAGATAGAGAAGTCCGTCTCCAAGAAGCTATTGAGCTTCGTGAAGTCCTTCTACCCACAGGCTGATCTAGCTCCTGTTGCTGAAGGAATAGCGGAGGAATGCTCGGATGAGCTCTTTCAGCAGTACCTGCAAGAGATGGACCCTATTGCGGAAGAAATAGGAAATCATTTAGACCTTGAGTAGTCTTGTACAAAAATCAAACATTAGTTATTGTACTGTAAATATAATATGAATGCTCTGAAATGTAAATATTTCTAAGTCTTGTTGCAATTGCGGCTGTTTTCGACTTGAGTTGTTTTTTAGTGCCTCTTACGAGATACCCTAATGAGTACTCGTACAGTAGATGTAAGTGTCTATGCACAAGACTTCTTTGATGAGCCTCTTCAGATACACGATGTAGAGTACCTAGGATGTGACTTCTTTCTGCAGAGTACAATAACTCTGGGTAGTTAGACCTCTTGGGCGAGTAGTCTCTTCAGGGTTTCTTCAACTGGAGCCTGTCTCTACAACCTCTCTGGGCTGTATTGATGTTATGCTCCTAAGAACCCTAGAACTGCAAACCTTTTATTACAAGCCACGACTAGACAGACTTGTCTAATAGAAAGTATCTCAAGTAGTTTAGTTAACCCCCGAAGTAGCAAGCCGCTAAAGGACAGATTTGTCTAGTGAGTTGAGTAAACTCTTTAAAATTTTTGCAGACTCGTTATTACAAGCCGCATGTGGGTAATTTTACCTAAGGACCTGAATAGCCTGCTGTAGCTGTGCAGACTTGTTATTACAAGTTGCGATTTGGGCGATTTTACCTAGGAAGCTGAATAGCTCTGCGAACTTGCTTCTACAAGCCGCAATTTAGGCAACAATAAGTAGTTGTGTTACGATGAAAAATATAACTACTTTTATTGAATTGTAATTCTATAACTAAGGCCGGTGGCCGGTGTACATGAATATGTAAACTAGGGAAGAATCGACCGAGTTGCTCAATATTCCACGAGTTGTCGACATCTTTGCCGGAGAGATGTTGGAGCCTGTACGACCCAGGTCCAGTGACCGTGGAGACGATGAACGGTCCCTCCCATGGTGAATTTAGCTTGTGCAAACCCTTGGTGTCTTGGATACGCTTGAGGACCATATCACCTATATTGAATGAACGTTCTTTGACGTTGCGATCATGATAGTGGTGGATTTCCTCAAGTACCTTGCAAACTAGATGAGTGCTAAACAACGAGCTTCTTCGAGGTTGTCTAAGTCTAAATATCTTATTTCTTCAACTGCACCTTCCTCGTACTGCTCGACTGCTAAAGATTTCCACATGACGTTAGCAGGGAGGATGGCTTCGGATCCATAGACTAGGAAGTAGGGTGATTACCCTGTAGGCTTGCACGGCTGGGTACGGAGCCCCTAGAGGACATTGGGAAGTTCTTGGAGCCACTTGCCCCCTTTCGTGTTTCGGATGTCATGCAACCTCTTCTTGAGAGCATCCAGCACCATGCCATTGGCGCGTTCAACCTGGCCATTGGCTCGTGGATTAGTGACAAAGACGTACCGGATGTCGATCCTGTTGTTCTCACAATATTCCCAGAACTCGTGATTGTTAAAGTTGGAGCCCAAGTCTGTGATGATGCGATTGGGGAAGCCGTAGCAGTGGACGATTTCATCGAGGAAGTCGAGTACTCTGTCTGCCTTAGGGCAGGTTACTGGTTTCACCTCGATCCACTTAGTAAACTTGTCGATTGCCACCAGTACTTAGTTGAATCCTCCAGGCACCGTGGGTAGTGGGCAAATCATGTCGAGCCCCCAGCAAGCAAAGGGCCAAGAGGGTGGCATGGTGATAAGCATGTAGGCGGGGACATGCTGTTTCTTGGCGAAGAATTGGCATCCTTGGCATCTGTGGGCTAGTTCCTCGGCATCAGTGAGAGTTGTATGCCAATAGAAACATGCTTTGAAAGCTTTACCCACGATTATTCGTGAGGATGCGTGGTTGCCACAAATGCCTTTATGAATTTCCTCCAGTATGTCCTTGATGTCTTGTCATGAGACGCACTTATGAGTACTCCTGATGATGCTTATGAGTACTCCTGATGATGCACCTCTTCTGTAAAGCTTGTCTCTGACTAGAATATAGTTCTTGCCGTGTCGTGAGGCTTGCTCTGCTTCTGTCTTGTCTGGAGCTAACTTGTGTTCTTTGATGTAGTCGATGAAGAGAGTTCTCCAGTCTACATCGATCATCATAATCTCTCGGTTTGGTGCGACATGACCTCGATTGGTGGTTGTTAATAGTGCCGGCTCTATTATGGATGGCTTGTGTAGCCCGTGGATGAAAACCCATGCTGGAACTTGAGCACGAGTAGATCCAAGCTTGGATAGTACGTCCGCGGCTATGTTGTTGTCGCGAGCTACATGGTGAAACTCTAGACTAGAGAATTTGTTCTCTAGCTTGCGTACTTCCATGCCGTACGCATCCATATTCTCCTTGTGGCAGTCCCACTCGTCGTTAACTTGATTGATTACTACCAGTGAGTCACCATAGATCAACAATCGCTTGATTCCGAGCGAGACTGTCAGGCGGAGCCCGTGCAGAAGCACTTTGTATTCAGCTTCATTGTTGGATACCTCCTAGAAAATTTGCAAGACGTATTTGAGTTGTTCTCCTTTGGGAGATATTAAGAGTACTCCTACATCGGCACCCTCGAGCTTGAGTGATCCGTCGAAATACATGACCCAATACTCTGGGCGCTCTACTAGTGTTGGTAGTTGATTCTCCCACCATTCTGCCATGAAATTGACTAGTGCCTAGGACTTGACTGCAGTCCTCAACTTGAATTCCAGGGACAATGCTCTAAGTTCTACCCCCCATTTAGTTATTATTCCCGTTGCATCCCGATTGTGGAGAATTTCTCCCGGGGCAAGTCTATGATGATGGAGATGTTGTGCTCCTGGAAGTAGTGCCGTAGCTTCCGCGAGGTGAGTAGTATTGCGTATAGCAATTTCTAGACTGGCGGGTATCTGGCTTTGGAATCTGACAACACCTCACTCATGAACTAGACAGGGCTCTGTACTTTGTATATATGGCCTGGTTTTGGTCTTTCAACCACGATCGCCATGCTGACGACGTTAGTAGTCGCGGCGATGTAAAGCAGCAAGTCTTCATTGGGATTTGGCACCATCAGGACTGGTGGCTTTGATAGGAAGTCCTTTAAGTGTTGTAGGGCTTGATTTGCCTCCTCGATCCATTGGAATTTATCTTGCCGCTTCAATAGTTTGAAGAAGGGTATGCCCCATTCTCTAAGACTTGAGATGAATCTATTGAGGGCCGCCATGCATCCAATAAGCTTCTAGACGTCTTTGATGCATGATGGGGTATGCATGTCAGTGATGGCGGAGATCTTCTCGGGGTTAGCCTCAATGATGGTGAAGGGTAAGCTGAAAACGCATTTTGTCAGGTTAAGCTTCCACCGGAATTCTTGTAAACTTGCAAAAGTTTATTCCAAGTCCGTAATCAGGTCATCAGGATTTCTGGTCTTTACGACCACGTTGTCCACGTACGCCTCTACGTTGCGGTGTAGCTGTTTCTTGAAGCACTCCTGGATTATCCGTTGATAAATAGCACCTGTGTTCTTAACCCGAAGGATATTGTTGTGTAGCAGAAAGCTCCGTATGGGGTGATGAACGCAGATTTGATTTGGTCTTCTTCCTTGAGAGTTATTTGGTGATACCCCGAGTAGCAATCAAGGAAATAGAGTAGGGCACATCCAGCGGTGGAGTCGATGACTTGATCAATCCTAGGGAGCCCGAAGGGATCCTTTGGACAATATTTGTTGAGGTCTGTGTAGTCAACTCACATCCTCCACTCGTTGTTATTCTTCTTTTGTACCAGGATGGGATTGGCAAGCCACTCTGAATGATAGACTTCTTTTATGAAGCCCGTCGTGAGTAGTTTGGCCAGTTCTTTCTTGATTGCTTCCTTTCTATCTTGGGTGAATCATCGTAGGCATTGCCTTTTTGTGTAGCTTTTGGATCCATGTTTAGCGAGTGCTCGACCAACTCCCTGGGCACCCCCGGCATATCCGCTAGCTTCCACGCGAAGATGTCTTGGTTGGCTCAGAGGAAGCTGACGAGCGCGCTTTCCTATTTAGGATCCAGCCCTGCGCCAATCAGGGCTGTCTTGGAGCTATCACCAGTCTCAAGGTCAATGGATTTGATGTCTGCTTCTCTTGCCGGCTTGACCTTGGTTGCCCCTGACTTCTTTTCTGGAATCTTGAGTTCTGACAGGGATAATTTCTTGGTTGCAGCGAAGACTTGCATCATCAAATTTAGTACTTATATAGTTGCTATTAGCTCCACAGCATCTGTATCATATTCATATGATCTCTTCAAGTCTCCGCGGAGGGAGAGTACTCCCTTGTAGTGCAGGATGGCCATGAATTTTGCCAATGTTGGTCTTCCGAGGATAGCATGATATGATTTCGATGTTTAAACCCGGCAACCTACCGATGGGGTACTTAAGATAGTGTTTTGGTTAGTGGGGCTCGTCGAGATTAGGAACTCGAAGGTAAAGGCAAACACACAATTTAGATAGGTTCGGGCCGCTTGATTGTGTAATACCCTAGGTCCTATGTGTTGGTTGGATTGAATTACTTTGGAGGGGGTCCCTTCCTCGCCTTATATTGTCGGGGGCGGGGTTATAGGTCGGTTGATTTACAAGAATACTAGTCGGATTTGACTAGGTGAGTCCTACTCTAATTACTATAAGTACTTTTCCTAATCCTCAACTAGTTCCTGTCTCGCCACGTAGAGTACGCCGTCCAGCGCCATAGCCTCCATGTCAGATATGTCTCGGTGTCCAGCCTTGTATTTAGGACTATCCAAACCTTCTGGTGGACCCATAGATGTATGTACAACACGTACTGCTACGTCACAATGCAGTTCGGCTTCAAGAACGTGGGCTCCACTTACCAGAGGTGCATGAACCATTGCCTCGACCCCCTGGTCGGGGATCCAGTGGAGGTCTACATTGACGACATCGTTGTCAAATCCCGCAAGATGGAGCAGCTCATCGCACCTATCCCACTAGCACGTCGATGATCTGGTCAACCTTGTCCTTGTGCTCATCCGTGCAGCCTTACCTCCATGACTCCTGCCATACAACGCACCCGCCGGTGAATGCCGACAACTTCTCGACGGCCTTCTCGAAGCCATAGCTGTCGTCGGGGATGTAGAACCAATTGGTGTGCCAGCCCCAGTTGGAGTCATTCGCCTTGATCTTCGGGTACTTGTCCGCGTACCCGAGGTGCATCTGGATGGAGGTGCCGCCAAGCGGCACATGCTCCGCATCCCCCGAACTTATTTTTCGTTGCCAGACCTCAAAGATCTAGCGGAAGAGCGACGCGTGGGGGGTGATGCCGAGGAATCCCTCGCACACCATCATGAAGCCAGCGAGCTGCAGCAACCCATTGGGGTTGAAGTGCTTCAGCTCGATCCCGAGCTCATGGAGGAAGCCCCGGAGGAAGGGATGCGCCGACAGCTCGAACCGCTGGGTATGGAACTCGAGGATGGAGATGGTCTCCCCAGGTTTGGGGTGCGGGAACTGTTCCCCCGCAGTGGCATGCCACCTCCTTCGGCGGGTGGCAGCTCGTGGCGACCAACTCCCGCAGCTTTGCTTCCGTCACCACCAAGGGAGCCCACGAACCCATTGCCGGGGAAGAGGTAGAGGTGTCGGCGTCGGTGGAGGCAAGGGATGATGCATGCGAGAGAATCGTGGAACTCACCAGGTCACCCTCACAACTCCTCCTTCTCTCTCTCTCCGTCTATCTCTCCCTCCCTCCCTCCCTCCTCCCTCTCGCTCTCCCAGCTACTCGCGCGCGGCTACATGGCAACGGCCGGAGGAAAGGCATGCAAGCAGGAAGAATGGGGAAAAGAGAAGTAGCGGTGGATTTAAGGGCGCAACCCTAGGGAGGCCAACCGTCCCCTTTGAGCAACTGCGCGAGATGGTGGGCCCAGCCCCTACGGCAGTGTTTGAAACGCACGTGCCAAAAGCATGATGTGCGCGCATGGCCTACGCCATCAAGGCACAACAAGACATGATGGGACGGCCGCTAGGTAGCACCTCGACTCCCGTGCGGGTGACCCCTCAATTGCACTGCTCTGGTGGCTGGGCCAAGCCCAGGCAACAGGCCAGGATGCAAAGGTCGGCTCAACAAACGGGCTCGCGGCTGTCCTGAGACCTAGCAAAACCTAGAGCTAAGGATGGATGGGCTGAAAAAGTCCTAGTGACTGTGAGTCGGGATGCCACGTGGCCCTCGACCTCTCCCCACCATATTTAAGTCCTGGTGACGGGTCCGCCCCGGGTATTCCCGACAAGGGAAGGCAATGAGCCCTCTGACCGCCCAGGTAGGAGGTCGGGGACCAAACAGGTAGGCAGCCAGGATTAATGGGATGTCTCCCAGCGAGACATAGCTAGACTTTCTGCAATTAGAGAGGTGATCGGGTCCCACTTAGATTTCCTAGCAACGCTCGAACGAGCGCACTTACCCGACCAGCCTGGTAGGCAAGGAGCCGTTCCCCATGAAGGGACCGCGTGGGGCACGATCCCAACCACACGAGAGCACTCCTCCGGGAGCAGCGCACCCATGGGCTCGGAGCAACCAGCGCCCAAGGCCAAGCAAGCCATTCGCAACATACACCGGGGACAAAATTTATTATTTCGTTGAACAAACGTCACAAGAAGGGTGTCCAAGATGCCATGTACATATACAAAAAAAAAAGCTGGTGTTGCCGAGCAAGGCAACACCTGGGGCCCATGGTGAGTGCTGCTACAAGGATAGCGTGAAGTGGGGGATGCTCACGTCACTGAGTTAATTATAGCCTCAACACCTTAGGGGCCGCCTATGCGGAGGTGGTACCAAGGATTAGAGCACTGTCAGCTCCAGCAAGCGATGCCACCATCTCCCATGGTGAGAGGGAAAACCCCAGCCACCCTCAAAGCCTCCCATCGGAGGCAACAGGGGGCCATAGTTGCACCCAACAGGCTTAGGAGCAGCGTCATGGCGGCCTTCGTCGAGCCCGCTGGTCCGCCGAGGAGTCGAATGGGAGCATCAGAGCTCCAGAGTGATCTCCGAGAAACCCAGAGGCTGTTCTTACCTGTTATCAGTTCCTCCCGTCGGATCCACGAGGATCTTGGAGTAGGATCGACAACAGGAATGGAGGTGCCTCAGACCCCGTGTGGTACGCCCAGCCGCTCGCTGAGATTCTTCTAGCACCAAGGGCAGGCTGCACGGCAGCCGGCCCGGAAGACTCGGAGACACCCTCTCATCAGCCTCATCCCTCTATCCACACACGGAAACATTTTGGAAGTGAAGTATGGAGCCCCAGGCAGCACACGACGCAGGCTTTATAACCCGAGTGTGGGGCTAAGCCGCACGAGACCGCGGAGCTCGGAGAAGGGTGCCTGCCAGGCAAGGATGCCGCAAGCCCCAATGCACTGGCAAACCCATGTGAACAGCTACAGGATAGAATGATGTCTTGAGTAGGGCCTTAGGATTCCGCGCCGCATGGGGAACCGAGCAAACCGGTCCCGACTGCACACCGGCACGCAACCATCGAGTGATCAGGGGTTCATAACGTGTCGCCTTGAAACACTAAGCAACAACGGAGACCAAGTGGTGTGCACACTAAAAACCTTTCGAGCGAATCTTCGATTCCCTCAGAAGCTCAGGGGCTAGACCTAGTGGGTTTGCTCACGTGAACCCACAGGACATCTCAACCATCAAACAATACACGGGGAGAACAAATGAGCCCTCCTTCAACCTCAAGGTTGGGGGAAGCCTCGGGGGCTACTGATGGGTTCCTGTACTAAGAGTATCCCCGGGAGAGGGATTCAAGGCAACCAAGACACAAAGTCCAAGGGCCCAACAACGAAGAAGCATGCTAGAGGCGGCCCAGGAGACACCGTGGCCCACCTCCCAACCTTCCCTGGCCGGGGGCTATGGACCATAACCCGCTAATCCGACCAGATCGAGGGTGGGGCTCGCAAGGGGCCCACAGCACCCCACCCACTCCTTGACTCAGGAAGACCTGCGCCGTACCAGAGGCATTAAATGCGAGCGGTGGCTTCCCTGACCGCACCACGCCGAGGATGTGACCTGGCGATGGGGGCCACCCTTTACCCGGGGGGTCTGAGGGTGAGGCTACACCCCTTAGACCACCCAGGATGACCTGCAGAGTGAGGCCACGCGTGATCGTACGTGCCCACGCACCCCGACATCATCATCACCCTCGCTGCTGGGACGACCCGTCAAGATCAAGATCCTGCCCCCATGTTACGGCGTGGAGTGGCCGTGAGCGCACTAAAGAGGTCGGGGAAAGTCGGGACGAGCGGCACACCCCATCCAGACCACTGATCAAGGCCTGCCCAGTCATACTAGTACAGACGTCAGCAACGGCTCCCGTCCCGTTCACTACCACGAGGTTGGCGGACAGGACGAAGCACACCGCGGAGCAGGCCAAGCCATGCATAAGTGGCCCATGTCACATAGGAGCCACCGTACAGGGCGTGCAAAGCCCATGACTTGCTAAAAGGATAGGACAGGGAAGCCCATTGGTGCAAGGAAGACCCGACCACGACACGAACCCCGACCTCTAAGGTCGGGGCCCCCTCTATTTCTCAACTTTGTCGCCCCATCCCTAACCTATACAAGGGGAAATGGGCCTCCTTTCTCTCGCTCTCGCATTGCACACATACACCACACATCGCACAAATGCTTGCTTGCAAGCACCCCGTTGTAAGCCCGGTGCACTTGATCTAAGGAACACGACTCCTACCGGAACTGGACGTAGGGATCTTTCCGAACCAGTATAACTTCTTATCTCTTGTGTGCTAGCTATCGGAAATGAGGAGAGCACGACGTACAATCACTAGTCAGTCGGCGGTACGAAATAATGACAAATCTAACAAGGAGGATCTCGATCTGCTCAAAGTCTTGCCGTTAGCAGTAGCTAGACAGTACTGGTCCATCGACCGCCGCGAGTATGTACTTATGTTTTAATTATAATTAAGTCGTTTTATTTTGACTCTAAACTAAGATTATGCATGGAAAAATATATTGGCATCTACAATATCAAATAAGTACACTGTAAAAATATATCTTATTATCTATCTGTTGAAATTAAACTAGTTTAATGGTATATATATTTATATGTTTTCATATAAACTTAACCAAAACTAAAGAAATTTGATTTATGACAAAACTAAAATGGCTTATAATCTAAAATGGAGGGAGTTTTGATCAATTTTATAGCGAAATACATTAACATCTAATGTGAAGTGTAGCTGATTGGTTGTAGTTTTTTTTTTTTTTGAGAGAGAAGGCAGTAGGCTGTAGCTAGATAGTCTTTGCGCTTAATTCTGCGAAACATGCCGTGAAGAACTAATATTATCATAAAAATATCATTATCAAATATAAGTTTATGTATACATGCAACAAATGGAAATATATTAACTAAATTGAAAGAATTGATGCACCACCTTAATTACCCCATTTAGCCTGTACATGTACCCGACTTGAGGGCAACAGTTCAGCTATTATGCCATTTTAATTTGCATGGTGACGATATATTTGATGCTACTAGAGTGTGCTCGAACATCCAAGCAGTGCATATCGATCGGCATATCGCGCATGGCCATACTACGGTCACCTCAATCTGTATGTGCAAGACATGCCAAATCAAGTAATCAACGGGAGAAATGCATGCGCTGCGGCCAAGCATGCAACTGTGTCATCACATTCTTCTTTCGTCTCGTCCGTTCCACCAGGACGACGCCACTGCTGTTCGTCGTCAGCTAATGCAGGCATGCCGTTATGTTGTTCCTGCAGAATTTGTGGCATTGCATTTAAAAAGGATCAGTAAACCCAAACACTCTAGCTTAATTATTTGTCGACCATAAAATACAACTAGTTACAATGCGCGCGCGCGCGCACACATGTTCGTGTGTGTGTGCGTGTGTGTTTGGGGGGGTTTTGGGGGGAGGGGCAATTCTCATTCACACTTCAGATTGCCAGACTGGATATTGTGGGAATGATAAATGACCAGCTAATGCCACGAAATGCATGAATATAAACGCTAATTAAAAAATCTATCAATCGGCATAAATTAATCAAGGTAAGCTAAAACCAACAATTCAAAAAAAAATAGAGCCATCCAAATTCCAAACCCCAATGGACATATAGTCGAGTAGCCGACAGTTCCATTCTAGCAAGGAACCACAATGCAAGCGACAGAGACACCAGGTACGTACAGTGAATGCATATCAGGCATCAGTAATGCATCCTCCAATGGTACAAACTAGTACACTCTAAGAGACAACTCTTTCAATTATCTGACTCTTAGTATATAGTTTGTAATATGAATAACCATACATGTCAACCCCACGCATATTGCTAAAGTACGTGTATAAGATTATCTCTTGATCAAGAGATAGCTCTTCTCTCCTATTAAAATATGAGAAAATATTCTATGAGCTCATATGCGATGATTGGAGGAGGCCGATCGAGTGAGCTAGCTAGCTACGGGTTTAGGCTTAGCTGGAGTCGATGTGATATTACATATGAACATTACGCCAAAACCATATGATATAGCATGTAGCTAGGGGAACTATATATCGAGTACTACAACACTTAGTAAATGTGGGTGCTGCTTTCATTTTCTCCTGTCATTTTCTCGTGCCATACTCTTTGGTTAAAATACATGCATCTACACATGTTTTCAAACGATAAAATACAATCAAGTAAAGTATACAAACCAAGAAGATCTACTGCCCTAGTTATATGACTTTCTGATAGGGAAATATATGGTTGGGTATTACTCTCTCCGTTCCAAATTGTAGGTTGTTCTGATTTTTTAGTTCATAGATATTATTATGCACTTAGACATACACTATATCTAAATGTATAATAATATCTATAAAACCTAGAAAAGCTAAAAAAATCCTACAATTTGGAACAGAGGGAGTACAACTTATAACATTCAAACCAAACGACATTGTGTTGCCTTAATTTGTTAGGAGAAAAGTCGATGTATATGTAAAGGCCTACCAAAACTTACTAAGTACTTGAGAAATATCAAACCAAATGAATTTATAAAATGGAAATAAGGTGAAAATATATATAAAGTTAATTCAGAAGGAAAAATCTGTGCAAAAACTAACAGACAAAAGACAACGGAAAAGTGACGTTTGCTAACGCATGCGCAATCCAGAAAATGCACTGACGACACCGGCCGATGTCGTTGCCTTATCAGTGCTGGGGCATTACAAAAGAAATGAAAAAGAATCGTGAAAAAAATAGGTGAGTTCAGAAAAAAATCATAGCAATTACTATTAGCTAGAATCATATCTCCATCTTTCTGATAATACTGTATATTATATAAGATATCGAGTACCGTATTCATCAATTTTGGTCAACTTATGATAGTGATGATGTCTTTAAAACAACTAAAGTGACCCTGACGAAAAAAAGCAATAAATTACTGATATTATTCCAGGCCTTTCCTCCATTTTTTTCTAAGAATGTAACAAGGTCCTTGGATATGACAAAATTTAAATTTTTATTCCAGAACTTCAAAATGTGCTGGCAAGGACTGATTCTGGTGAGGAATATTTTGAAACAGAAATTGTATAACATGAAGGAAAACCGGAAGGTTCTAATAATTAGCATCAGGGGCGGACCTACATGGAGTCGAGCGAGGGCACGGGCCACCACTCGCTTTTCTATTTTGCAGTGGACATAGGTCATATTTACTGAAGTTTTAAAGACTCTTCTACTAGGAGGCCGCCACTCATTTTCTGGGCTAGGTCCGCCCCTGATTAGCATATGTTTTGCCACCTCTTAAATGAAGAGAAAAGTTCCTCTCTTTATTTCCTTAGAAAAAAAAAGGATGCAACTGTCACATATGGTTCTTCAAACTAAATAACATTCAAAAATAGAAGAGAGAGACAACATGATTGTCGCCTTTTTGCTCTCCCTTTCCATCCAACCGAATGAAGTGGCCGTGATGCAAGAAGAATGATGCATGGAGCCGTTAGCAAGATCACATTGCACACATATTTTATCCAAGCATGAAAGCCAAATGGCCATCCGGCTAGTAATCTAGCATCAAGTGTAGCTAGTGCTGCATTTCATGGCTCTCTTTGAGTGAGGTGCCAATGAGCACGGCATGCACGCAAAGATCCCAATGCAAGTCAAGACACATACAGAGGAAAAGCTTAGACCAATGCATGGGCCCATCCAAAAGAGAATGATCTCTGCTGAGGAGAGGACGAGGAGGCAACTCAACAAGAGAGAGATTCAGGATCGCAGGCTGGCCGCCAAAAGTGGGTGCTCGGTTTTGAGAAGTCCCATGATTTTGTTTGAGGGGACAGTGAGCAGGAATTAGGGCAGCGCTGGTCTCTGATGCATGGGATCATGCCATTTCTGTAGTGTGTGCTGCTCTCCCAGGGATAGGACAGCTTGCCAGCATATCTGGGACATGAGGCAGAAAACAAGCACCACATCCTCCTCCCTCCTCAGCATATGAGGGGACAGATGAGTACTTTTTTCCTCTTTGTACAAGAGATAGCCCAACATACTAGATAGCTATATATTTATACATATACATCTAAACATATATACTACTAGATAGTTATATATTTATATTTATTATATATATACATCTAAATACATATATATACTAGTCTAGCTTCATGTATATATTTATATTATGAACTGATTACTATATATATATGATGAATATAAATGCTCACTGGCCTTTCGCGGCACACAAGAGTGACGATGATTACCCTGAGTAAAATAAAAAGACCAGCCAAATGAGCATTAGTTTATGTCTAGTGGAGGGCCAAAGCATGATTAGTTATAATACAAACAACCGCATCAAACAGCAAGAAAGGGCAAGTGAAATTTCAGGATAAACTTTAAAAAAAGATGGACCCAATCCACTGAGGCGTAGGAACTTCAAGATCCTCTTCATCGTTTGGGATTTAGCAAATCGATTTTATATACAACTTGACCTAATTTTTGCAGGAGCATGCAAATGAGCATATCCCTTTACCATTACAATATTGACAACATTAGATAGCCCATATCAAAAATGATGAGCAAACCATAACAACTCCACCAAATATGAGAGAGAGAGAGAGAGAGAGAGAGAGAGAGAGAGAGAGAGAGAGAGAGAGCAGTAAAAGTAAGTGTATATATATAATCAAAAATTGAAAAGGAAAAGAATTGATGGTAGCTAGTGGTAGAAGGATGGCTTACCAAGTTGAGCAATTGAATTATGCCAAAGATCCTCGCATGGATCTCCCCAATGGTGCGTTCCCATGCAACGTGTCCACCACGCACATCCACCGCATCTTCTTCCTCCTTCGTCCATTGCGTACAGTACACCAAAAGTAGTAGTACCCTTCCAAGATTGAGCAGCCGCCATTGCCCAAGCTTGAAAACGAAGCAAATTAAAGCATCATCTAGCTAGGAGCCTAGGACCATGTTTCTTCTTCCCCCTAGATCCTTGCATGGACGAATGCATGCACAGTCTTCTTTTCCCTCATGTAATCACCAAAACCGTCTCTTCAACCACGAGATCATCATCTCGATCAAGAGTGTCACTGATGGTGGCAATGCGGTGGTGCAGATGGCCTGCTTAGCTAGCGAGTGAGAAGCCATGGACGAAGCAGGCGCACCCTGCCTAGATCGACATCACTGACCTCTTGATGATCTACTGCCAAGACGAAACCGACATGAGCGGTCGCGTCTGCCAGCCGAGGAAGCACGCGCCGCGCGCCTCCTCGGCGACGTACCCCTCCGACGGGTAGTGCAGCCGCAGCAGCAGCCGAGCCTGCGACACCGCGAACGCGCTGAGCGGCCGCGGCGAGAGCCCGGCGGCGCGCGCGGCGGCGGCCCAGGACTCGAACCCCCGGGTTCGCCCGCCGGCGCGGCCCGGCGCCACCACCTCGTCGATCTCCTGGCCGAGGACCTCGCGCTCGACCGAGAGGCGGTCGGCACTGCCCGGCGGGACCGTCGCCTCCAGGGCGTCGAACACCGCCGAGTAGTAGTCCATCGCCGCGGCCACCCGCCGGTGCAGGTCCTCCGGGCAGTCGCGGCCGACGCTCGCTTCCCTCTCTGCGAGGGTCACCACGGCGGGGTTCATGGATTTGACCCAGCTCAGGAACGCCGCGATCTCGCCCTCGCCGCCGAGCTTGTGCAGGAACAGCACGCAATTGACGGCCAGCGTCTCGTCCGGGTGGAGCTCCAGCACGGCGGCGGGGTCTCCGGCGAGCTGCGTGGTGCAGGGGAGGGGGAGCGGGTGGAAGTGGAATGGGAGGTTGAGGGAGCTCGCGAAGGCGCGGAGGCGGTCGCCGGTGCGGAGGAGCACGTCGTGGTCGGGGCCGGCGCCCGTGATCCGAACCTCAGTGGGCCGAGGTCAGGGTCCACGCGGTCGGCGAAGGCCTGCAGGAGCGGCGGCCACTGCACGCCGTGCGCGGCGTCGAGGTCGACGATGTGCAAGCGCCGCGCGCCGGTGGCGGCGGCGGCATCCAGGATCACCTGGTTCGCCGTCAGGTGCGCGAACCGCAGGAACGGCGCGATCTGGTTGTACGCCAGGTACGCCGTCGCCGACGGCGCCCCGGGGACCGTGGGAGCCGCCCCCGCGGGCGCAGAGGTGGCGTCCTCCTCCTCCCCGCCGGCCTTGTCGTCGCCGCCGTCCACGCGGCGGGCGAGCGCGCGGGCGAAGTGGTGCGCGAGGCGGTCGGCCGCGTCGCCGCGCGGGTCGGCGGCGGACAGGACCTCGCCCGCCGCGCGCCGGGCGCCGTCGACGTCGCCGCGGTGGAGTAGGCCGGCGCACGCGAGCACGAGCCCTCTCGGCGAGGAGGGCGCGGCGGCGGCGTCCTGCTCCTGATGACGCGCGCGCGCCGCGGCGTCGCCGTCGTGGCGGGGTGCGCCGAGCATGGCGGCGTCAGGGCGCGGTGGGCGCAGGATCGCATGGCTCGGGCGGGTTAATAGCTCCGGCTGGGCAGCATGTGCACGGGGGGCACGGGCAGCAGCTTCTGTGACAGGACATGCTCAGCTGCCAGTAACATGAGATTCAGACACAGGTGGTTCCGTGCTTGTGTAGAGAGACAGAGAGAGGTCTTGTGGTCTTGTGGACTCGGCTACTTGAGGTGTCTTTTCTCTCTCTCTCTCTCTCAGATTGAGAGGAAAGGTGCCATGGCAAGGTGCAATTGTATTCTTTCTCCCAGTGGACTTAGAGTGAGAATGGTCAAGCTGCTTCTTTCTTTTGGTGCGTTAGAGAGAGAAACATGGGAGAGATTAGGGGAATCTAAACTCCAGTGCTAGCAATACAAGTATAGGTAGGGAAGTATAGGTAGGGATGATAATGGATCATAACCGCCTCCTTCACAATCCAACTAAGGATTATTTATTTTTAGCTTAAAATCATATATTATTATGATCCAGCCCTTTTTATCGAGCCTGATCTTTAAATTGCTAAGTTAAATTAAGGAGCTATTTATCACCCTTAAGTATACTATGTAAGTATACTATGTGGTTAGGGTGGGCCCCAGTAACTTAGTGAGGTGTATATATCATGTTAAATTAAAGAGCTATTTATCACCCCGAAGTATACTATGTGGTTAGGGTGGGCCCCAGTGACTTAGTGAGGTGTATATATCATCATGCATGCATGGCACTGGTTGGTATAGACGATGGTAGATAGACACCGTAGGTATAGGACTAGGCTGCGAATCACATTGACGTGCAAGCTAGCAGCTCTTAGCCCCGATTGGAAACCAGGACGCATGATTTTTGCAGAAATTTCGTAGGAACACGATATATTCTCGGCATGATACGTTTTTGAAATTTCTCACGTTTAAACACTGTCCTTATTTGGTGAGGGAGTGATTTAACTATTTGCCATCGTTACTAAAGACGAGCATTCAAAAGCTATCGTTACGAACGCTCCTACATTTTTGCCACTCTTACAACGAACCTCCGAATTGTTTGGCATTTTGGCACGGCACGTCTGCTGGCCAGCGTGGATGAGGCGCGCGAAAAGACTTTCCTGCCCCTGTGCTGTCTTCTTCCTCCCCGCGCCACTCCCAGTTTGCTCTTTCTTCTTCTCTCTGCTCTCCTTTCCTGCAGCCAGAAGTTCATTCATGGCCGCAAGCAGTTCATCAGTTCACTTGCATGCTAATTTCCCAACACAGATCAGAAGCTAACAAAATTCGCATCTCTCACAAGCTAACAAATTCACAATTCCCAAGATCAAAAGCCAACAAGAAACTCACGATTCACAAGCCACGAAGCAAAACAAGCTTTCATCTCACAACATAGGAGAGGCAGTGCACACGGAGGATTTTCCTGGCCGTGCACCGGTGAACCGCAAGCGGCCAAGCCTCTGCAGGACCGCGCCGTACAGCTGCTGGACGCCTGGACTTCGCCGCTCGCACGCGAGCACGCTGCATCAACACAGCTGCTAGATCAGTGGGATGACTCGACAAGCAAAGAAAGAATCCTCGTCATCTCCATCCTCAAGTTTGGGTACTCGACGGCGATGGGCAGCGCCGGGCCCGTCTCTGCCCTCGGGACGCTCGGCACCAGCTCGTTCTCGAAGTCCGGCACCGCCGCGGCGACGAGAAGCCCAGCGTCGCGGCCTAGGCTGGCCTCATGAGCCTTATCTGGATAAGGCGGGGGTAGCATTGTCTTTTCACATGCATGTTTCAGCCACCGTGGCATGCTCGCGCGTCGTGCCACCTCAGCCAAAATGGCAAAACAATTCGGAGGTTCGTCGTAAGAGTGGCAAAAATGTAGGAGCGTTTGTAACGATCCCTTTTGAAATTTGAATGCTCACCTTTGGTAACGATGGTAAATAGTTAAATAGCTCTCGGTGAGGCGGATATCTCGATCGTGCCATGCCAAGCACAAATGATGGGCTTTTGGAACGCAGGAGTTGTGATAGTTTTACCAAAGACACAGTATGGTTGTTTAATTTATTTATTGGCCTTTTAAATTATTTTTTTGGCAGCACGCCCAATTTAGCTTCGCAAAACAAAAGAAATAAAAGGGTTTATTATTTAACTTTGTGTAGATTCCATTTGTTGTTTGGTCCTTTTCTTTTACAATTTTTTGCATGCAAATATGCATGAAATCCAAAGTTCATAGGAACACATGAACCCCAAAATCAATGTATGTGGTGACTAAAAAGCAGCATATTTCATTTTGTTTACGCTTTCCTCTGTTTGTAAACGTATGATGATATAAACATCGATGCAATCCCCAATATGCACCTTTGATTACAAAATTTTTCTTGAACATGAAAACTACTATATAAATGTTACAGAAAGTCCAATGAAACTACTCCCATTTGGTTGGTCCAAATTGAATTTTTAATCATAGTTCAAACTTAGACAAGTTTGCCGGTTGACATTTTAGGATGCCACACGTTTAGATATATATAGTGGGCACTACGATATCCAAAAATTCTTAATTTTGACCAATAACTAAATTATCCATAGCTTAGCATGCAGATGGTTAATCATGAGCAATTCAATTAAGATATTAGCAGTCAAAAGTTATGGCTTTAGAGATCACGTCTAGCCAAACCGTACCCTACATTTTTAAGATGGAGATGGAGTAGCATTTAAGAGATGGCACTAGATCAACGTATGTAATGAGGCGTTTCTTCCTGCTAGCGCTACACTGCTAATCCTTCCTACTCGTACTCGCCTGAGGCCACCCACCCCCACCAGGCCACCACCCATCTGCGATCTCTGGACGTCCCACGTCCCGGGCCTGTGTGCACGCGCACACGCAAAGGCAAAGCTCTGGGCGACAGAGACGAGACAGGGCCGACTTGGCAATCATCCCTCCTGTCCCGTTCTGCATGGCGCATGGCTGGATCTCCTCCCTCTCTTCTCCTCCACCCCACAGATGCCGAAACGCCTGCCATTGCTTCACGTGCCGCCTGCGCCATCTCCCAGCTCCAAACAATTGGAAGCTTCCCTGTAAAAATATGTCCATGACCATGAGAGAGAGAGAGGCACTGAGCTGAGCCCTCCTGAGCTCTCACATCAGATGGGAGGCATCTTGATATAGGGGTACAACGCGCACAGAGTAGCTAGGCAGCTAGCAGCAAGCAAATGGAATATTTCAGGGGGGTGTAGCCAAAGGCAGGCAGGAGAGGGGTGCAGTGCAGTGCAGGTGCTTGAGCTCGAGCTGCAGGGCTCTGTGGCTCTGGATCAGTGGATGTTGATGCAATGGCTCACCTGATCTGCTCTCCCAGATGGGCAGATGGCAAAGTCTACCATGATCAGCCCTACCTGCAGCCACCTGCACTGTTGCACACCATCCATGCCATCATCCAGACAGATTTGCAGTTTTCACTGCATCAAAGCATGCATATCCCTTGCTTTTCCGGCCCCTGCAAAAAAAAGTAAAGATAAAAATGAATAAAGGAAAATAAATAAAAGTAAATAAAACAATATTTGCTGCATCTGCATATATGCATATATACATATACATGGATCATGCAGGGTCTTGAGTGGGGCTCAAGGGAGATGGACTGGAGGAGCAAGCACTGTCAAGGACATGTGGGGCCAGAGGCGTGTGATACTATAATGCCAGACCAACACATTAGATAGCACAAAGATGAGACAGGAGGAGGCACGGGTTAGTTAATAATAAGGCAGACAACAAATCCAATCCACAGATTAAAAGACATGCTGCTCCACTCATATGCTATGTAGCTTGTATTCTGGCTTGCTGACCTTTTTGGCATTGCTTTTCTTTATTTATTCGATTTGATTACCCCATTCAAATGTCTGTTTCATACAGTGCGTCAATATGGATGAACTCACCAATTGGGCAGTGCAACTGGTGCAACAGCTCCCGTGCTGTTTTTTTTTTCTTTTTCAGATGCGAGAAGCCCAGAACCTTGCTGCCGAGCTCTTTTCAGTCCAGTCCCATCAGGTTGCTCCCAACTACTCTTGCCCAAGTCCCAACAACGCGACGTATCATGCAAAAAGTCAAACACAAATCTTTCAGATCATATTCTCCAAGGCACTAAAAGGGTCAAAGGTCCAAAGGATGCTCCAACGAGGTCATGGAGGCACATTCTCCTCTGATGCCAAAGTATGATATTTCAATGACATTCATTGTCATTTAGGACATCAATACAATCTCCAAGGTGGAAATTTGAGTATAAATTTTCTATGACATTATGTAATTTCTGTTATGATTATATATGGTCGTTTGTGTTTACCTAGTGAACACAGCAGCATCAATCGATGCGATTCTTTATTTAGTAGTGATCAAAACAAGAAAAATGTTCTACCAAAAAGGATCTTAAGATTGGATTGGAATATTGGATTATTCAAAGGAAAAAGATGTGCCATGGAAAAATAAATGAGGGTGAACGGAGGAGCTTGGTGATAAAAGTTTGCCATCGTCTGGGTCACCTGGTGGATTTGAGTCTCACCTCACCCTGCCCGTCTTCCATGTCCCTCTCTCCAGAGCTAGGACCTAGGAGGACCACCTCCTCAAGTGTCTCCAAAAAAGGGCTTTTGCCTTGCACCTAGTATTATCTTGGACCTCTTGTTAGCCGCATCTTCTCTTAAATGTTAAAAGTGTGTGCCTATGGTCCTCATCCCTGTGATAATCAAGTTAGTCATGTAACTGCTTTGGAAGGTTAGTATAGCCACAGAGAAGCTAAGCAAGAGGCTTTGCAATGTTCGCTATCAACAGCAATTGAGTTCTCACTGACATAAAACCAAAATGACAGACATGAGATAAAATGTTCAGTTCACACACAAATCCAGTGAGAATTTACCAGAGAAACTGGTATTGTAAATTATTTAATTTAACAGTCACTAAGGATTTATGAACTTCATTTGGACACCAAGAAATGTGCTATAATCAGTACATAAAAGAGTCAATGACAAGCTACTCTGTAAAGTTATAGTTCTTAATACAACAGCAACATTATAATAGCATATCTAGCTTGGGGTCCTAGTATAGAACAAGCATGTTTGTTTAAGGCAGCCCTGTTTAGCAAATCATCATAGCACAGGAGCACATCAAGAGAACCAGTAGTGACAGAAGTGAGAAAAAGCTTCAGATCACACACAAATCCAGTGAGAATTTATGAACTTCATTTGGGCGCCAACAGATGTGCTATAATCAGTACAGAACAGAGTTCATGACAAGCTACTCTGTAAAGTCATAGCTCTTAATACAACAACATTATAATAACATATCTAGCTTGGGATCCTAGTATAGAACAAGCATGTTTGTTTAAGGCAGCCTGTTTTAGAAAATCATCATAGCACAGGGGCACATCAAGAGAACAAGTAGTGACAGGCAGGCAGGCGCACAAGGCAAAATTCTAGAATACGTTGAATCTTAGATCTGACCAAGGCTAGGATGTTCAATTCAGCCAAAAGCTCACCTAATTGAAGGGCAACGTAGGTCTACAACTACCCATTCCATAGGGCTAGATTAAAATTCTAAGTCCAAGTCAGGTCAAACCTGTAAAATCATGTTACAGCTAGCCATGCACTTTGGTACAGTTGTGGCCAGGTGGAGATAGCAGCCAATTGATTGTATCCACTCTCTTTTTTTGCAATTATTGCCTCTTTTCCATGTCCATCTAATCTTCTCAAGTGATTTATGCAAAAAGTTAATTAAAAGGGACACGTCTTTGGCTAGTTAGGAACTAGTGCAATCATGCAAACCACTTTGGTTTATGGCACCAAACACCAGATCCAAATAAACTTAAGTTTATGGCACCAAACACCAGATCCAAATAAACTTAAGTCTGAAGCATTAGAACTTAAAGTTAATCAAAGATGATATCATAAGAATATAAAAGTGTTTTTTTTTTGCCATAACTTTCACCACAGACGTGTGGTTTAGCATAAAACAGCAAAGAATATACCCATGCCTTTTTTCTCAGGACAAAAAGTCAACCTGCTTTTGCAATTCAAAGATGACATAGATCAATCCAAGATCTTGTTCTCTAAACAAACGGATCAATGAATAAGTTTCTCCTGAACTTGTCGGCCTATTTTCTGCTAGCAACCACAGTTGGTGACTTGGGATTGGTTGAGGCATAAACTTCCTGCCTGCTCATACGTTTTTCAATTCTTGTCCAAATAAAGCAGTTGAGCAGAGTGTATATTCTCCAACAGAAATGCCCCATAGTGTAAGCGTGCAACATAGACCAACCCCAGCACAGTGGGACAACATAGCTTTAGTCAGCACCAGACTGGGTCTTTCCAAAAAATGTATAAGAAAATGGTCAGCAAGTCATGCAAGTCAAAATATACCAGTTTAGATAAAATAATATAGAAAAGGAGGCAAAATGAATGCAGAGAAAATTGTTCATGGAACAACAGTTGACCAACGATTACTTTCAGAAACGAATAATTCAAGTAATACTAAACGTGAGGGAAAGACTTCTGTTTACAAATGCGATGAAGAAACAATTATGCATATCTAACAAAAATTTAAGGATTCGGACCAACAGTTGGCTGTGCAGAGTTGGCAGATATCATATCTTAAGGTTAAGGTGGACCACCAAAAACCAACACATCTGTGTAAAGATTGGATTACAATGTGTCACTAACTAGGCCACTTTATAAATCAACATAGTATTTTACACGGTTAATTCTTGGCCACCCATCACTACTAAAGACAATATATTGCAATACATGCAAGAAAGGAACGGGTAGAACAGGTAGATTGCTAAACCATTACCCTACTTGTAGGTTTCATATTCCTAAAGAAATATAGGAAATATTAAATATGCTAGACAATGCTTATGATGGTCCACGGAGAATAGGAGACCTATGAGGCATTGAGGCTATGGCTATGAAAAATGTTCAAACTAAAGAATCTGTCCTCCCCTCTAGCCCCACAGGCAAATGGCTGAACATTCATTGAACTATTGAACTTCCAGAAATAAGCACTAAGCTTTATCACTTCAACGGCTCTTTTCCACTCACTGATCACATAATTTATTGCTCCTACATCTTACTGGAACCAAAGCAAAAACCCTAAGATGCTCAACTAAGCAACCGATTAGAAATTTTATAGCTTCATAGATTCCCTTATCCACCCTTACCTTTTCTCAATTAGTTAACCTTTAATGTCCTTCTCGTAAATGTACCAATCATTCTTGCACTTTTAAGTTTTCATGCCTGATCTTGACGTGCCCGCCTTGGATAATTTACAGAAAAGCTAAACAGTTTTAATGGGTATTATTTGGTGGCCCAAGGCAGTGTCCAAGCATGGAAGATCATGCTAAAGATGCTCTGCATCAAGCTGATTGTGACATCAATCTTTGTGGTTCATTAGCGAGAGGAGAAAAAAGAGGAAGGTTGGAAAAGAAAAGCACTAACAGCATCTGGAAGGGTGGAGTGCACATAATCGCCATCATCACAGGTTTTAGTATATGGCATCTTTTGATTAGTGAGTGACTGTTACAAACACAAATAGCTAAAGTGGCACCAATTAAGGACCTAACATGAATTCTTCTCTTGTAACTTGATAACATTTTGGTCTCAAATAGGGTCACCAAAAAACCAAAGGCAGCACAAACTGTAAGATCAACTAATAGTTTTTATGAGGCACAAATATATTTCAGTTTATTCATAGAACATAGTCAGTAAAGCTCAAGACAGATGCGTCATAGAAAAACAGCATCCTGTGATCGAAAAAGTACTTTTCAAGATTATGTATGACCAAGATGGATGATGGGTTCTTGCATCACAACCCTGTAATCCCCCTTCATCAGTGGGCTCTCTGCATGGAAGATTCCTCACATTTTCAAGCTTTCATACTTAGTGCAAAAAAGGTGGACAACTAGTTGATCATTAGGCCTACAATATAACAATTATTTAAGTGAACACTTGCCATTAAGCAAACAGTAAGCACAGAGGCATCAAATAAAGGGATCCAAAGAGCAAAAGAGAAAAGGAAATAAGAGTTCCAAATCTTAGCACAGTGGTTATTAAAGTAAAAGGCCTATGTGAACTTCTCAAGCATATTGTAGATTGATCAGATCAAGGTCCGGTGCAAATTGAACAACAAAGAAGGTAGTTTAATAATCATTCCGGTTTCAAATTACCAAGCTCAGTGCTATATTTCGTATTACCCAGTTTGACACAGTAAAAGATTCAGCAAGATAACTGTTAATCTAACAATAGCACATTCCTAATTTCAATTACTTTGCGCTGTCCCCAGCCATCTACCTACCTTTTCTTTGGATGACTATGTACAGCCACTGGTTTCATTTAATATCATGACCGACTGCAACACAAATCACGTAAAGATAGATGCTATGTTTGATCCTCCCAGAAAGTCCATAGATAATGAAAAGGTGTCAATACAGTGTACAGTGTACCTTTCAAAGGTGGACCTCTATTAGACTTCTCAATAGACCCAATGACTATAGTTTATGAGACATCTGTGTGTGCGTGCGTGTGTGTGTGGTGGTGTGGGGGGGGGGGGGGGGATTTTGAGATACCAATTCTTGATCCTATTAATTTTGGCACTGAAGTTGCCACCCAAAACTGCTGAAATTTTCTATGAATACCATGCCTTTCTGTTGCAAGTGTTGCATCACTGTACCGCAATATTAATATTTGGAACAATGAAAATTATGATCGGAATGTGCATCCTATATACAAAACCACACATGAACTGAAATCAAAGAGCAAATAGCCTTTTTTTCATAAATAGATTATTTGCTGCCTTAATCTAAACAAATAACAAAGGTTTAATTAGCATTTAACTTAGCCAAGGACCTATAACTAAGAGCCATGAATGCATAGTAACCACCTTTTCAAATGTAACAACCAAAACTTCAGTTATTTCTACAAGATAAGAAATATTACATAAGTAACTAGCAAACACATTTCTAGTAGAAAAAAATATTGATAGCACGGTTCGTCAACTTGTGGAGAAACCAACAGATTAGAGAATAAGCGAATTACCATACCATGGACATCAAACAAATCAAAGATACCACGAAGCACTAACCACATTGATGTCTATAGGGCATTCTTTCCCAAGTGGTTGATTCACTGAAAGTGTCTGGAACCAAATTTGGGCTTAAATAATTACTATGCTTGCCTTCTGCACTTGCTGTTTTCTTGCCCAGGTGGTAGCAAATATTTTCCATGTGATGTGATATTTCAATTTGCATGGCAGTTGGCAGCCCTAATTGCTGCAAGGTTTCAATGTGTAGACACAGGATAATTTAAATAAACCTAAATCAATTCAGGTCAACTAGTGATGAAAATCACAGAAATGAATACAAAGTATTCAATCGCTAGACCAGGTATACAAGAAAGAGTTGGTTATTAGTTTAGAGTGGTAGACATACAAAAGGAGAAACTGAAAGGCAAATGACATGGCATTGCAGCACTCCTACAAATTTTGTTCTTGGATTCCAGATAAAACATGGAAGTATGCAGTGCTTCTTTGCCACTAGAGTGCATGGTGCCATTTGCTTACTGCACAAGGGTGATGTGAAATAGTCTTTTCACTTAAATTTAGCTGAGTGAAACAGAAACGCACAACAATGATAGTGTAGCAACATTTTCTATTAGAATTATCTAACGAGAGCTTTCTGCCTTGCTTACACACCACCTTCGCTTCAATGTTCATAGGAATACACCTTAAGGACCCTTACAGGAATAAATGGTGTGAAATAGGAAAAACACTCACAACATTCAACATTTCTGCACGGCAACAGTGGCTCAGATAAATTGTGTAAATTATGAAAACACTGACACCAATCAACATTACTTTCTACAAAGATTGTGCACAGATGTTTCTAGTACATTATTGGAAAGCTTCTGTAGTTCTGTGAACATGAAGCAGAAAGGCAAAGGTGACGCGTCTCATGATCTAACCAAGCGAGGCCCTCTCCACGGTGCGCCCACCTCCAAGCAGTGCCTCACACGTCCTCCCCGGCACCGCCGCCAGCGCCGTCGAGGGCCCTGAGGCCCTCCGCCACCGCCCGCGCGCGGTTCTGCGCCTGCCTCTCCACCGCCACGAAGTAGAGGCCTGCGCACGGAGGCGCCAGCGGAACGAGGCCGCGGCAACGGAGAGACGGTTAGGGGAAGATCGCGACGGGATGGGGAAGAGTAGAGCAGCAGGGTGTTAGGGATTTAGGAAGGGGCGCTTACTCACGGCGCTGCCCAGGGCGCAGATCCAGAGGACGCGCTGCGACCACCTCTCCCCCACGACGCCCCGGCCTCCCAGCCCCATCCTCTCTGGTCGCCGCCGCCGGCGAAGCCGCTCGCTTCGACTTGGGCTCTGCCGTCTCCGTCGCCGCCGCGCCGCCGACCGGTTCGCGGGTGTGTCAATGTGCGCGTGCGCCCGACGAGTGGGCTCCACTGCGGGCGAGTATGTGAGATCTGGAGAAAATGGTTTTTTGGGCTGGGCCGTAGAGTTGGGCTGGTAAGCAGGCTGATGGGCTTAAATTACATATGCTCCATTGCGTTCGTGTGAAGTGTGAACATACTACTACTCTGTGTGTCATGTAGAACTCCTCGATTTGATCTGCTACGGGAAAAGGCGCAAAACATTCCTTAAAAAGAAAGGCTCAAAACATAGATCAGATCACGTATCAGTACATTCAGTGGCACCCAAAACTATGGAACGGAGAGCAAGGTACGTCATCTTTACATAGACCATGGTACCCAAAAAGGTGGTTACATCAGATCAACGAGGCTTGGCATTGGCAATGACACCACGGTACTCCTTCACAAAAAGAAAAAAAGGGTATAAACTTCAGACCATACAAGCAACAAAAGTGTTGGATTTCATCCACCTGGATAACAATCGGTTCCAGACTTCCAGTGAGTGACCAGATGAAGGATCAAATGGCAACCTACTCGGCGACCAGGAGGAGATTATGGTCCATCCCTGCAGCAACTTGCAAGACTTCTACTCCTTCCAATGTATCCACAAGATACGGCTCTGCCTCATCAATTGAGCTGCCCAAGCCTAGCCTACCGTTCCGTCCAGATCCCCACGTCCAAACTTCTCCTCTCGACGTGAGAACAACCGAATGGACTCGGCCAGCCGAGGTGGATACCGGCCTCACCCCGCTCAGACAGTTGACCAGTGCTGGGATGTCTTCTTGGCCGGATCGCCCAAGCTGAGAGCTACAGTTCCATCCCCATGAGAGGACACCCGTTTCCACACCGTCAGTGCCTTCAGTTGATGTATGGCATAGTGCGAGGGAGTGGCCAACACTAGCCGAAATGGAGAATGGCTTATAGCTCATGTCAACAGGAAGCAGTTTGGGTAGCCCTGCCTTCCTACCCAGCTGCCCATAAGTGTTGTCACCACCGCTCAGTAGAACGCCATCAGCTGGAAAATTACAGAAGCCACGTGAGGCGGTCGAGTCATCAATAAATAGGAAGCAGTTCCTATGATGACCCAATTTTGATGATGATGTATAAATAACATTAGCATCCTAGCAGAACAAGAGACTTACTACACAACTGGCAAGAAACTAGCATCGTATGTTAAATTGTCCACATGATAATGAAACTTAAATAACCAATGATTATCTGACACGCACCATTTGCATCTACAGGACAAGCTATTTCCAATGTTGGCCTTATGACAACAGATATAATTGATGCAAAAGTATGTCATACTACCAGAAACCAGCAAAGTAGCACGTGAAAAGCATTAAACACCACAAATGTGCACAAAAGGGATTTGATTTGTAGCAGAAAGAAATACTCACAGAGGAGGATCAGGGAATGATCAATGCCACAAGACACATCAGACACCTCAAGAGGACTTGCTTCATGAACAAGAGATGGTTCCCATATGATGGGCATATTGTCTTCGCTCCGAATTTTCTCTTCAACCATCTTTTCAACAGCCTCCATCATTGAACTAGAATACTTATCTACCATTTTGCCTATGTATTCTTCTGCAGAAGGTGCCCTAGTGCTTTGACCCATTTCTCCTAACCTACCATTTTCTGAGTAGCCCCAACCAAATAGCTTTCCATCCTTGGTCAATGCCATGGCATGCCCCCATCCAAATGATACCTACCATTATTCCTTCAGTTAATGTCACTGCCCATCCAGTTATTTAATTTGTGGGAGAAAGTTAGCACCTTAGTGACGTGGTAGCTAGAAAGTGCTTCCACTCTAGATGGTACTGCAGCTTCTACAATGTCCTTCCCGAGTCCAAGTTGGCCACGCTTTGACCTCCCCCAAACCCATAGAGAGCCATCAGATCCGATTGCTGCTGAAACAACACCTGACGCAGATACAGCTCGAACTTGAACATTCTCCAATCCTCTGACCTGTTCTGGGTTGCTCCAAGTATTCCTGCCATTTAGTGAAACAGTTAAATAGTTTTGCGCATATCCAGTGACATTGCACAGGAACAGGTAAATAAGCTCTATAGTTTAACCCATGAATCATATCCTGCTTATTCAACACTAGATTAGACAATAAAAATATGATCGCATCTGTCCTGTTTGAACTATGTTTATTCTCCGTATGAATGTTTGAGTTCAAAGGAACTGGAAACCAATAGAGGAAGTTTCATTGGGTAAAGGTAATGGACAAAATGTTAATATCCCTAATAGAACATAATCAATTAAAAACAAAAGTGAAACCAGTAAAAGAAAGTAGTGTCGATACTAAAAATAAATCTCTAATCTTTGACTCTACCACCTTCTGTGTTTCTTTCAACAAATGGCGTCACTTCTGTTGTTCTAATTCCATAATTATTTCTTGACTCACTTAAGGCCTGGTATATTATCTTCCTGCACTAAACCTTTTCTTCTTCAACTGTTTACCAGATGAAGAAGACATTTCAATATATCAAAGGGGCTCTTTTTGTCCATTTAGTTCTTACTCTTCCTGTAACCCTGATGCTATCTCCTAATTAATGCCTAGCACATACATAACCATCACGATGTGTGCTCTCTGCTTATGCATATCTGTTTTTCTTTCTCCAAATCCCCATATGTAGTTTAATCATGTAACTGCGCGAGTGTCACGAGAAGAACCGCTTTCACCCAGTAAATCTGCTAGTCTGGAACAAACACATCATGATTGATTACTTATTTACCCGATGCTGTATTAAACTAATTTCTGAAATCTAAAGAGAGGAAAGTTGTATGAGGGGTTTTAGCTCACCTCGGAGAGTGAAGCCCACGACCGAGCTGGCCCTCGTCGTTGCGCCCCCACGCCCATACCTCCTCGTCGGCAGATACGGCGAGGGAGTGGTAGTGACCGGCGGCGACGGCGCTCACGGACGACGGGAGGAAGGGTACGGGCGTGGGGACGTAGGCGTCGGCAGCCGGCGGCGGCTGGCCTACCGCGCCGTGACTGTTGTCCCCGAACCCGTATACCGAGCCAGTGCGCGGGGTCCCGTCCCCTCCGCCGGCGCCGGCAAGCGAGGAGAGGAGGCGCCGCGAAGCGAAGGCGCGCGTGCGGAGGAGGAGCGAACGCATTGCGGGATCGGAGTTGGGGGAAGACGACGGTAAGTGGGTTGGGCTAATTGTATACGCGTTCAGAAAATATGGCCCAATTGGTGAATGTGCCTCTTGGGCTTGTAGACCCAGTAGGGAGGTTGACATCCTCGGCCTTCCACAGTAAACAAACTATGGGTCCTCTCAAAGAAAAGTTAAATAAATCATCTTAGAAAAAGAAAAAAAGGAAAAGGTAAATCATGCGAGTTTCCTTCTGCTAAAAAAACTAGCCTAAGATTAGAAGAAAATCAGTACAGTAAAAAAGGAAAAAATATTTAAAGCCTCCAAATATAGGTTGAGCATAGGAGAGAAGCACACTGATACACATTGCAATTCCCAGTTAAAAAATAAACAAAATATGCCCTATATACAACCAGGGTAATACCAATTGCCTGAGTATTACTAAGGACCGGTATGTAATAAATCATCAAACATAAAATTTATCAACACACTAATTTCTATTTGATACAGGATAGTGTACAACAACAAACGATGGGAGTTAATTTAGTTTTCTGCAATGAAATACAGTCTCCATGTATCAGCCATGAGCCCATGAGCGCTTTCACCACGGAACTGCAAGTCTGCGAGTTTTCCATCCCAATGAAACCAAAATCAGTTTCCCTTCGATGCTACAAAAAGGCAGCGCAAAGTGGATAGCCGCCATGACAGGATCGATGCCCGTAGATGGAGGTCAGTTCCAGTCCGGAAGCATGTCCTTGTACACAACAAATGGGTCCTCTTTTACACAAGTATCCACCGTCATGTACCTGAAGAACAGGCTGTCAGGACGGACCATTAAGCACAAGACCACTTCTATTTTGCTAATCAAGGCTTAACTCTTTTCTTAAAATATCGAGCATAGAGCTGTTGGCTGAATCACATTTCAAGATTATGTTCCCTACCCGTGAAAGTTCTGTCAAAATTAAGAGAGAGTGGTACTTGCATAAACTTAATGTGGAGTTCAACAGGGAAACAAGCTATATGTGCAGTTCGAAGAAAAACTAGCCATTTGAAAATCTGACGGCTTAACATCTTTCATATGTACAATAGTTGGATGGGGCCAACAGAAACTTGTAAAGAAAATACATATAACAGACAGCTTGCCAAACTTACCATAATTTTGATGTTTCTGTGCAAACTGACACAAGACTTTCACGATGGAACTGTATTTCATTTATTTCAGTGGCCCCATATGCCTGCACAAGAAATATTAGAGATTAATTGAATTGGTAAAATTCATAGTAACCCTTCCGGAGGAAGAAACCAATGAGCACACACACACCAGTCATTCTTCAAGTGGAACAATCTTGCATGTGATTGGGGGCAAGGGGTGCAACAAAATTACTTATCATGAAAACTGATGAGATAGAGAAATTAAACTTACATTATCTCTGTGTACCGTAATCTCCAAGCAGGAAATCCCAAATGACATCTAACTGGACCATACACAAGAATAAGATCAGGTTCTGGCCCGCCACAACCTAATGAAAAAAGGTTTGGAACAGTAAGTGATTATCCAGTATGAGAAGTAGAAATGCCTATTTACTGGAGATGGCAAATTTAACAAGGATAGTAAAGGTGCCTCTTTTCCCCTAAACATACCTACTGCTCTCAATGCACTAGCCATGTGAGCTTCTGTAAAAACAGTATCCATTTTATCATATCCACGAGTATAGGTTGTATAGCTATTGCAGCCTTTGCTGGAAGCTGAGTATAGTAAGTTTGCTGCTTTGGCAATGGCTTCCTTGCCATCAGAACCAGAAAGACACTCCATAACCATCCCTCCATGGCTACAATGTGGACTCTTGGTGTTTGCACAAACATCCTACATGTTCACATGAATCGCAATTATAAAAAGGATGGACAGATCAAACAGTAGACAAGCAGGCAACAATTGTAAGTATACAAGGCCAATAGAAAGCTCTACTTCTTACTTACTGCTCTCTTGAGGCGTCTATACCAGGTTCAATTGATTCCTTTATTACTCTTGCAGGGTATTGTTGCACTATTTATTGATTTATTATGCAAATAATTAATGGAGTGCTAAATTAAAGACAAAAGTAATCAGGAAAATAATGAACATCTAGACATTACTCTATACTTCCAATTTAGTTGGATTCTGTAAAGCTCAGATTTGATGGGCAGTTCAAATTATTTGAAGTGATTTTATTTTATATGCTTAATGGAAGCTATTGTTTTGCAGCACAAAAACACAGCTGCGCTGCGCTAAATAGTTTTAGGAGATGAATTTAGGAAGGAATATTAAAATAAATAAATCAGACTGACCATGTCGCGTATTTTTTTCCAACCATTTCTAATCAGAAGTTCACAACTTCTGTTTTTGCAAGGAAAGCTATTATAGGCAGATGATGTGCATCATTGAACTTAAAAGTGAGTAAGAGATACCCAACCCAAGTAACAAAGCATGTAAGAAAAATGCTCATTGTCACACCTTCTATGTCATAGAGAACTACATACTTGATTCCAGCAGTGGAGAACCAGTGTAAAAGCTGTTTGACCTCCATAACATTCTTTGCTTCTCTGCTATCTAGTACCACTCCCAAGCACTTGAGTCTCTCAAGATTTAGAATTTGGTACTGGGACAACAACTCAGATGAAATGAGGTAGCATTCTAGTTTGTTACTCAAGCATGACCATAAATCAAAGAGGCCAATTGCCATGTGGATGAGGCACCACAGCCATCCTAGGATGGGATTTAAAATCATGTCTGACCAAAATATCTGCAGTAAACAACATGGCTGGACTCAGCGGTGTATTTTATGGAACACAAAAACGAAGTATAAACTATAAATAGATATATGCCAGAAAATAGGGCAAGCCAGCTCAAGCCCAGAAAATTTTGATACTTCCTCGTAACAATCAGATGGAACTAAACATGTCTTCTGCATTTAGCTTTGTGATAATAGTCACATATTTCAGAAAAATTCATCATTGCTCTTACAATTCTGAAACCATTAAAGGCTTCAACCACAAGTGTGCTTTCCTTTCCTTGATGTAGATGTAATTAAGATTCAGGTACTAACAAACTCTTAAGCACCTGATAAGACCTAACAATAGAACTGTACCTTAAGATAAGACAAGTTTACTGACTGGACACTGGAGTCTATAAATTATTGGAGGCTTGACTGCTTGAGTAAATGACTAGTGGTGCATTATCATGATGGGCAGCATATAGGTCCAACCAATTTTAATTAATGGCTGTCACGATCGATGCATGCCTGAATGAACAGGTCACAAGCGACATGCGAGCAAACCTGCAACCCGTTTATGCAGTTATGCTCAAGCAACGCGATCTTGGGAGTTGAAAATTACGTTCAAAAAAATCTTGGGAGTTGAAACTTGCTAATCAAAGCTACAGATTGGTAGTAAGAACGGATATGTAGTGCGGATAAATTTCATGTCAAACCCTACATAAAAAACGGAGAATGGAAACAAATCCGCTCACCACGCCTGGAGGAGATAGAAGCGCTGGAGGAGCACGTGATTGGAGACGCCCGGATGGAGCCTCGCGCGGGGGCGCCGGGGAGGCGTCGGCAGCGAGGGAGGAGGAGGAGGAGCAGAGGAAGAAAAGCCTTGGACTTGGAAGTGGAAGTGGTTTCTATGGGTTTTGTTGGGCTGGGATGGATGTCCAGTGAGTTAAGCCCATTTCTACTGCTAATAAAACCAGGATGGCGACGAAACGTCATCGGCGCTGTTTGTATAGAACTCGCTTATATGGCAATGCTGATAAGTTTACGTCGATTGTCTGTCCTAGCTGGTAAATTGATCTAAATACATCTGAGGCTGATAATAGCTCATTTTTGTTGTGAATCTAAGGAGAAGATAATAATTCTAATGTCTTTGGAGTTTGTTAAATAGAAATTGCATTACAATAATATGAAATTCATATGATAGATCGGTCTAATATGAAAATAACTTTGCCAAAAAAATATTTTCCCTCTCAATCATTTTCAAACCAATTGAACAAGTGTGGCCATAAAGTTTGATTACTCGTCAGACCCACTTCGAGCAGTAAAACAAATGTACGAGTAGGCCCAGGACAGTAAGCTTTATTACAATTTCTTAACCTCATAAATCATTCATACAATATCCTTATAGTTTCTTAACTCAGATAACACTAAGGAATATTTTATTAAAAAAAGTATCTAGTTACTACAACAGAGATATTGTTTATTTTACCATGACTGAAAATGGCCTGATCAAAAAATGGAAAAAAGAGGGATTTTCATTGTCGCCTTTGGATATGGCAGCAAAAGAAAATGGTCCTGCAGAAAAGATTTCAATTCTCATCTTGTCATGATGCTGAAACTTCCTTCCAATCAGTGGCTTATAATGCCATGCACCAACTTAACAATTCAAAATTATTAACTTCCATAATGACCTATACTTTGACCACTCAGGCGTCACACCAACCCATTTCCATAATCAATGATCCTAGTTCTGATTATCTCTTGGACAGCTTTTAACCAATCAATTCTCAAACAAAACCATCCATAATCAAGTACAAGATAGATTCTACAAAGACACAATAATCCATTCCAGGTTCAGCAAACTATGCCGAATTTTTAAAACACTGCCCGCAGCACATGAAAGAACACTCCAAGGAAGCTATCCTCCCAACTCAAATGTCTAGAATCATCGCACGGTCACGAATTCACCAAACACAACAATTACACATCTAGAATAAAAAGGAGCAATCTATGCAAATGGATACAGTATCAAATGAAGATGGAATTGGTATATCAACAGTGCATGATCACTAACTTGCTAGCGATCCTGACAAGTGCGGCAGAAGAGGGTACCCTGGGAGAGCTCACAGCCCGCCCGCCCGCTCGCCGCCGTGTGCCCGATGAGCCTGGCCACGACCGCCGGCGGAAGGAGCTGGCGGCGCCAGCGGACTGATGCCAAGCGGGCAGGGAGGACGCGAGCCAGGGGGCAGGGAGGACGCGAGGTGCCGGCGGACTGACGCGAGGCGGCCAGGGAGGACGCGAGGCGGGCAGGGAGGACGCGGGGAAGGAGGACGGAGCCAGCGGCGGGCAGCGGACGGGATCTGCCGGCAGGGAGGTGGCGGGCGGGATCTGGCCAGGGAGCCAGTGGAGGGCGGGATTTGGTGCAGGGAGCCGTTGGAGGGCGGCGGACGGAGCCGGCAGTGGGTGCAGGATCGATGGCGTGGGGGCGGACAGCAGGTGTCGGTGGGGTGGGGTACGGGGGAAAAATCGTTCGCTTGCGGGAGAAGCGCCGCGTACAGGAAAATCGGTCTCGCTAGTTATTGTGGGCTAAGTGGCTTGGGTGGCACGTGGGAAATAAGCTAAAGCTAGGTGTTTGGGTGGGTTTATAGCTTATTTTCACTGATAAGTGGGAAATAAGCGGATACAAACAGGCTCATCATACTAGCGGTCGTTGCGTTTTTGGTGGACCCGCTAGCAAACGCTGGTCATCCGATCGCTACCTCGACCTCCGCACGCCTCTCCGCTCTTCAATTTTTTTTCTCCTTCCTCTATCCGTGTCTCGCTCCCAAAGAAGCCGCCGCTCCCGCACGCCTAAGGGGCTGTTTGGATACTAGAGGCTAAAGTTTAGCCCTTATCACATCGAATGTTCGGATGCTAATTAGAAGGACTAAACATGAGCTAATTATAAAACTAATTGCAGAAGTCCTGGGCTAATTCGCGAGACGAATCTATTAAGCCTAATTAATCCATCATTAGCAAATGGTTATTGTAGCACCACATTGTCAAATCATGGACTAATTAGGCTTAATAGATTCGTCTCACCGAATTAGCCTCCTTCTTTGGAGATAAGTTTGTAATTAGCCTATATTTAATAGTCCTAATTAATATCAAACATCCGATGTGACAGGGGCTAAAGTTTAGCGCCTGGGAGCCAAACATGCCCTAATCACCCGGTCGTCGGCTGCCCGTTGCGCTGCCCCGTGGAGATTGCGACACCGTTGCCGCGCCGGAGCCATGCCATCACCGCGCCTCGCCAGATCTGACAACACACTCCTGCAGACCACTCGTCCCTCCACCGCTCGCTCTGCCGCCACCGCCCCAGCAAGAGGAAGAGGTGGCGAGGAGCAAGGATGAGGTGGCACTGGGGCAGCATTGCCCGCCGCCATCCACTCGAGGAAGCTGGATTCGTGGCGTCCGCGACGGAGGACAATGATCCACTCAGGTGCTAGGCATCTGCATCTTCGCCAACAAGTACCCGCGCATCTACACCACCCACTACGCTTCCCCATCAACGTTGTCAACACCCGCTCCATCAACACCTGCAACGTCCTCACACTCTCGTGGATAGTCGCGCCCTCACGCCCACACTCCACGACCTGCCGCGCCGCCGTCGCTCGGAATCCACTTTAATAGGGCGCAAGCTCTCAAGGTGAGCGATGAGGGATCGATCAATTTTTTTTCCAGTGATTGTAGGAATCTACATTTCTTAGATTAATTAAAACCAAGATCTTAACATCTAGAACATGAACACATCTTAGTAAATAAGTTGAGTAATCAAACGGCGATAATGTTGTGCAACGAGCCGGCCATCTCAGTTGGGGCAGTGGCCGGTGAAGGGGACGTCGGTGTTGGGGTAGCACGTAGGAGGTCCCGTCGACCTTCGGGTCTCCACCTCGTCTGTCCGGGATGACGACGGTGAAGCAGCAGCGGCCTTCAGAGGGCTTCAGTGCCGTCGGGATTGGGGTGGCAATGTACGGTGGTGTGCGTGGGTTTGGCGTGCATTGGACGATCCAAACTAGCCGAGCCACCCTCTTAATATAGCGCTGGGTGATCTGGGGCCGCAACCACAAGTTGGTTGCGCCTCCGATCACGGTGTGAGGTGGTGCGGGCGTCCGAGTCGTGGGTGACGGTCCTCACAGAAGAATTAATACTTTGAGGCAACAAGTAAAGCTTATCATGTAAAGGGGCATGACCAATAATCTTATTGTCAAAACTTATTACACACTTGTTGTTCCCAAAGTTGCATGAATAACCAAATAGTGACCGAGCTGTAGAAAAACTTAAAAAACTTGTTTGGCCTTTATTATCAGTTCTGCTTCCATGAGTTATTAATTATGCTAGATTATTGTTTGTATAGCATAATTAACCTGATTAATTTTAAGTGATGATATTCTAGTAAATAGAACCAACGCTAAAATTTATTCAGAATTATTTAATAATTATTTGGGAACAACAATTAATTTTTGACCAACGTTGTTATTAATTGGTTGTCCATAAATACTTTATTTAAGTTTTAAGTTATTTTTTTGCTTCTGCCCAACGGTGATACAAAATTAATTTATGTTTTTGCTTCTGTCCAACGGTGATGCAAAGTTGTTTCTTTATGTTTTTAATCAAGCCAACGCAAATTAAGTTCATTGCTTATTATTGTCATCATTACTGATTGAAATTCTTTCATTCCGACTTGACTCCATCTAGTGTCATAAGCTATGTCAATGGCATAGAGAAGCTTGGAGAAGACAACTTCACTAACTGGAAGAATCAGATTGGCTTGGTCCTATGCATTATGGATCGGGACCACTCCATGAGGGAGGATCTTCCTGTTGCTGCTCCCACTGCTCAAGGGGATAATGATACTACCCTTGCTGAGCGCACCACTACCTATGAGAGAGAAAAGGAGCGGTGAGAGCGTTCTGACAGGGTGGCCCTCATGATAATGGAGCAGACCATAAATCCGGCCATAAGGGGAGCTCTTGAGAAGAATCCCAAAAGTGCCAAGGACTTTATGGAAAGGGTTGAGGAGTATTTCAAAGGTTCCCCTAAGGCAAATGCTAGTACCCTTCTGTCTAAGTTGATGAACACTAAGTATGATGGGCAAGGCAGTGTAAGGGAGCACATAATGAGCCTTGTTGACCTGAGGGATAAGCTCAAGGACTTGAAGTGCCCTCTTAATGATGACATACTACTTCACCACATCATGCTTTCGTTGCCCTCAGTGTTTGATCCTTTCAAGATCAACTATAATGGTAGCGATGCACAGTGGGACATTCCCACACTAATTGCAAAGTGCAGTAAGGAGGAAGAGAGGCTAAGATCTAAGAAGGGTGATTTTGCCAACCTCATTAGGCACGAGGTTAATAAGGGCAAAAATAAGCCGATCATCCCTTTTAAGAAAATAAAGAAAATAAGAAGCCTTGTCAACCTCCAAAGATAGATGGGACAGATGGATCCTCTTCCTCTAAGGGTCCTAAATGCCATCATTGCAAAATTTTTGGACACATTAAGAAACACTGTGATGAGTTTAAGGCATGGTGCATTAAAAATGATAATGATGACTTTATTTCTATAGTAGATGAGTCCTTTTATGCTGATTTTCTATTAAGTACATGGTGGATTGATTCTGGTGCAACCATTCATGTTACTAATTCCTCACATGGATTAAATGGCGCGCGGACTATAAGAAAGGGGATTCGCGCACTTAGAGTTGCAAATGGAGTTGAAGTTGAAGTTGAGGCAGTTGGGGATCTCACATTAGAACTTAACAGTGGCTTCAAGCTTCATTTAAATAATTATTTCATTACCTTCAGTGATGATTTCTCCCGCTATGGATACATCTATCCCATACACGAAAAGTCTGAAGCACTTGATAAGTTTAAAAATAGCAGGAATCTACATTTCTTAGATCAACTAAAACTAGGATCTTAACATCTAGAACATAAACACATCTTAGTAAATAAGTTGAGTAATCAACCGGCGGCAATGTTGTGCGATGAGTCGGCCAGCTCAATTGGGGCAGTGGTCGGTGAAGGGGACGCCAGTGTTGGGGTATCACGTAGGAGCTCCCATCGACCTTCGGGTCTCCACCTCGTCTGTCCGGGGACGACGACGGTGAAGCGGCAGCGGCCTTCAGAGGGCTCCAACACCGCCGGGATCGGGGTGGTGATGTAGGGTGGCGTGCGTGGGTTTGGCGTGCGATCCCAAAACCAGCCGAGCCACCCTCTTTTAATATAGCGCTGGGCGATCTGGGGCCGCAACCACAAGTTGGTTGCGCCTCCGATCAAGAAGCGAGGTGGCGCGGGAGTCCGAGTCATGGGTGACGATCCTCGTTATCCCTCCCCTTCTCTCTCGGCCTTTTGACCACCTCTGGTATTTTTCCAACAATGATTTGACTTGCACTGGCTTGCATTTGTTGGGTCCGTGGCCGTAGTTGAACTCAGATTAGAAACATGGTGTGGCGTTGCTGCATCTGATAGCCCCCATTAGTGGACTCAGTAGGATCATACGGCTTGCCTGATAGAGTTAATCGGGGTTGACTCAAGCCTGATGGAGCTCATTAGGCTCATCGCTGAACCACGGTGGCAATAGCAAGAGCTTTGGAAAAATAATCAAGTAAACTTTTCGAATTTCTCAAAAAAAGCCAAATCAGTTTGGTTTCTTTGATGAATCATCCTCTAAAGATGTAACATCGTTGCTACTGTTATCTTTGTTTATGTCACTGTTTCAAGTTCAGGAACTACAGCTGTAGAATAGGCTAAGCAATTAGCCCAGCTCTTTGGTTACCTGAGTAACACAATTTTTTTTTGCCTTCCAACATTATCCATACATACGCTTCGTGTCCTTAAACCAATCACTGGCTGCAAGCTCCATTAGATAGCTTCAAGCAGGTATCTGTAAATTGGATATTAGCTTATTAAAATTCTTTATATTATCTGACATGCTATAACATACAAACAAGAAGATTTAGACATTTGGTCATGTGGGAAGTTCTTGCTACGAACTTTGAAAAGCTTGTTGTCAGGTGCTGCTGGTTTAGTCTTGGGGTCCATTTTATTAGGCTTCTCATCCTTTTGTGATCAAGACACATCAGCCATGCTCCTTTGCAGCATATTAATGTTATCCTACTATGACAATGTGTATGTTAAAATGGAAAAATGGCCTCTTGTTGCAGCCATGTCACTCTGTTCTTGATGGGAGGAAGAGCCAAATCATAGCAGGAAGGCATTGTTTTGATGGGCCGTGGCATGCTTGTCTTTGAAAGCTCCGGTCTTGATCTCATGTTATTTTAAAAAGCTCTATCTTTTAATTGTTGTAGGCTCCAGATTAATTTAGACTCCTGCAGGTATTTTTATAAACAGCAGACTCCAAATTTAGCGTTCTACGTTATGTTTATCTATTAGTTGTTTTATATAGCCAGCAAAAAAAATAGCTATTTGACATGAATTAACGTGTTATAAATAATTTAAAACTTGTCTGTCTTACAAGTTAGATTTTTCAAGGGAATGCCTAATTGACTTTTTGAGGAGACACCTTATGTCTTATATTGGTATTGTGCACTTTCTTTTGGAGTCAAAACTATCTGTACTGCTTGTTTATTGTGATAGATTCCATTAATTTTCATTTCTAATCATATAATTTGGTCAAGGTGTTTACTAATGTTATATTTAAATAACTGATCAGTACATGAGGTTTGTTGTCTGTATTGTTTCAGGATATAGCATTGTCAGTAGTATTGTGCTTCTGAATGGAGTGCATTGTATTCACTGGTTGTTTTTTAGCACTTGATGCATGCCTCGCTCCAAAACTTCATTATGTGAATTAAAGTAAGTTTGAGGCAACTTTGATCTATGTTTCACGGCCAACCTCTTGTAGGAAGGATATGTTGCTCCTACTACTTTTGTGTGTCCAGTGAGATCTCTGAGATGGAGGCGTGTTCGGTGTCATTGATCCGTTGTAGACACTTTGTCGAAGTCATTCTACAGGTGGGACTGACATGTGGTTGGTTACTGTCACATTTTTGCACTATTTTGTGCCGAATTACTATGTCCTGATAGTCTCTATTTTGTTACCCCTTATTTTGACGATTGCAGATGGAAAATGTGAAAGAAGAACAATAATAGTAACATATATGATTTTGATTACTCCAAGGCATTGCAGGTTATAGAACTTCAACAAGTAGTTTGCTAACTGGACTCTATATTCTCAGTACTTGTTTTTCTTTTTCAGTCTTATGTGTTGCACTCATAGTTAAATTCTACAGCTTACATTGCAGCAATGGTGCTTGCTAGAAAGGAAGATTAAGGTCATAACCTCTAATGGTTTCATTGATTTTATTTATCAGTAGCTGACTATGGTTTTTTCCATGATGTTCGGTTGACAGGCTCTCGTGGCAATGCCAGCCCCTGACTTCAGTCTGTGCTTATTCTTAATCCCTGAACATGTGGTATGAAAAATTGCATCCTGTCCTTATATTATCTCGATTGATCCGTTCCTCCTCCGCGTTTCCTGACTGGGCGCAGACTGTCGGGCTGGAGGTTTATCAGATTGGGGGAATTCGATTGCCCTGCAGGGTTTGCAATATTGAGTTGAGAGGGTTCCGATTCAATGGGTTCTGGATGAAGAGGTTGGAGCAGTGCCCATCCTCCTCCTGTCAAAACTTTGAAACTTCTCTCCCCGTTCTTGATACACAATGTTACCTCGGGCCTTTGATTTCCTCTTTTGCTTCGTTTTATGAAGAGTGCCTACCTGATTAGAACTGTCCAAAGCTTGCTAATCATGGGATGGCCTTGTTCTCTTATTGAAATGTATCGTTACTGAATTAGGTCATTAAAAGTGTATCAGCTTAGATAGGAAATTCAAGTGCAAACGTTCAAGACTCCACCTTCATGTATTATTGTCAGAATTCATCCTTCTTAGATCATCAGTGCAACTGTTGTATAGGAGGCTGTCCGACAAGCTTGGAGAGGGGTTGACTTTAAGAGAAATAGGAGATTTTAGATTGGGAAGGCTTCTTTAATTTATATTTTTCTTGTTTGATTCGTAGTGATTACTTGGTCTGAGCCTCTGAGGTAGCTTAGTTCCAATGGTGACAGATTTTTCTTTGCTAAATCTTTAGACAAGAAGAGTTTGACAAGTTAGCAGCCGGTGGTCTTCATGTCAGATGTATCTCGATGTCTAATCCCATATTTAGTACTGTCCAAACCTTCTGGTAGGCTATGTATGTAAGACACACTCTTAAGAAGAGGAGAAAATTAGTATTAGTGACACATTTCTTTCGATGGGGCGCATATCAAAATTCTTTCTTGAGTATCTCGATGGCTAGAAAAATCTTCCTTTTTTATTGTTTTTTATTTTCGAAAAATGCGTTCGATCGGATCTCCTCGTCAACCAAGCGATAGTTTACGAGCGCTTGTGCGAAAATAAGCAAGTTACTCTGAAATAAGCATTTTACAATGTTGGCCAAGCTAAATATAGAAAACCAAATCGTTCCATTGCTGTCACTAGGATTCAAGTAACACATTTCAACATTTGAAGCATCTATTCATCACGAAGTAACTTGTTTAAATGTGGATAACCCAAAGATCACATAAGTTAGGCCCTGTTTAGTTACTCCCAACTCCCAACTTTGACACTATGCAAAAAGAAGATTCCCCATCACATCAAACTTGCGGTACATGCATGGAGTACTAAATGTAGATGAAATTAAAAACTAATTGCACAGTTTTGTTGTACTTTGCGAGACGAATCTTTTGAGCCTAATTAGTCAATATTTGGACAATAATTCACAAATACAAACGAAACGCTACAGTGTGCTACAGTGCTGTAACAGTAATTTGGCACCTCCCAAATTCCCCAACTAAACAAGGCCTTAACTACCAACCACACCATACGCTTCACATGCACAGTTGCACGTCGCATACAACCAAACCAGCAGGGTGGTGCGCTGCACCTGGGCCCATGCCGACACCTGCAACGGATTGACCACCATCAATGACCAAGACCCCGAATTAAACACGACAAAAAGAATTCAAAATTAAAAACCCACCCGATTACCTCCGCTTCATTAACGTTCTAATCATTCCGCTCGCCCGCGGCCATTGCTCCCCTCCCTCCACCCCTCCCCCCCTCCCTCCTCCCCGCCTCCCCAACCACCGCCTCGGCCTCCCGGATCCCCCTCGGGCCGCCGGATCCGGCGAGGCAGATCCGAGGCGGCTCCGCGGAGGATTCCTCAGGTCCGGGTGGGCGCCACCTTGCAGGCGGGGGGCGTAATTCCGAGAGGAGGGCGAGCCGGGAGGCGCGCGGGGGTGGTGGATGAGCGCGGGGAGGCCCCGCCGCCGCACAGCGTAGGAGCGCCGCTCACCACTGGGAGGCGCTATGATCGAGCAGTTCGTCAATTTCGTCATCCGGCCGCCCCGGTACGCGCCCTGTCCTGTCCCCCATATATCCCGAGCTGCTGCATTGGTTGCTTGTGTCTATTACAGGCGCATCAAATGTGCTGCTGCATTGGATGTTGCCGTGTTATTTTGAAAATTAGAGCGCCGCGGGATGGATGCTAGCGTTAGGTGCAGCCGCAGGTCCGCAAGCGTTGTTGAAATGTTAGCGTTGTCGATGGATATCGAGGCCGAAATGTTACCTGCAAATGTACAATCTCGAATTCCAACGGAGGATGAGATCATGAGATTGAGGATTGTTAGTTACTGGTTTCTGGAGGTCTGCATGTGTCCTTTGTTATGTTAATGCAAATCTGTACCATGTGCTATTAAAGCAAGAGTTAGGTACGGTTGCAATATTCATTGGGGGTCTTCTGTTTGTCATGTTATGTGTAGTAGCTGAACTTGCATGAGCATGCCGTATGATGCTCATAGCTGTCAAGAGTCGCTTTTCGTGTTAATGTATGCATAAAAGAATAAAGTTTAACTGCCCTGTTAATGTTATCTTCTGCTCGAGTCACAAATTTGAGATCCTGACTGAGGAGAGATCATGTGTGAATTTTTGGCTTCTATTACTTGCTGGTGCTCTTTTTCTTTTTGTTGCAACCTTTTTGGAACACAGCTGTAAAGTGTTGCTTTGTTTAGGATGTATGTGTATGATTTTTCTGCAGCATTAATTGGAATATGGCATGCTTCTTTGTTCCTCACATTTCAAAGCTGAGAATCTCATGGAAGATATCCTAATAGGCTGCCAGTGCCTTGTATAGTTTTGGTTGCAAATATTAATTTGATGTAATAATAAAGTTAGCTGATCGATGGCTTTGCACCTTTTGCATACTCATTGGTATCGTTTTGTACCTAGTCTTTTCAAAATGCAATAATGATTGGAGTCCATCAAAACGTGAAATTCATTGAGCTAAAAAAAGTTAAATTCATTGAACAAGTTAAGGATTCATCAATGTATCTGGTGTATTGGGACTGAATGGATTCTAATTTGCAGGTCAGAATATGATCCAGATCAGTATCTATGGGACACAGAGTTTATCCTCGCAGGACGGAAATACAAACGACTAGACTTGGAGGCAAGTACGGAGATCAATTATCGAGGTTTTTTCTGTCTTTTATTTGCTGAAGGGAAGTTCGATGGCAACTATAAGCTTCTTTGTTGATAACCTTATTGTTATACTTGTACCTGGCAGCTTACAAATGCAAGAGGCTATATCTTAAAATGCAGCCACTATGTTCCTGCTTTTATCCCAGAGAATACTGCTCTCCCATGTGTGGTCTACTGCCACGGAAATAGGTAGGTACTCAACATGTCTGCTCCATGTTCCATATGTTTGATGATTCATTGGGTGATTCCTTCTTTTAAGATTCTGATTTTGTGCAAGTCGCTTTATATTGATACACAAGCCTTTGGAAAATCATCTATTGAGTTGGTAGCACAAGTTACAATTTTCTGCTCCTCTTTATTTATATCACACAGCACCTCAAGCAGTCACTGTATCTTTTGGAATATTAAACAGGCTTTGCTTTGACTCAATGCAGTGGATGCCGAGCGGATGCAAATGAAGCCGCTGTAATACTGCTTTCTTCAAATATCACTGTTTTCACACTTGACTTTTCTGGGTCAGGTCTATCAGGTGGAGATTATGTCAGCCTGGGTTGGCATGAGGTACATAATCTCTATCAATGTTGTTCTTTGCTTATTCTACATTTATATTTTGGGTGATCACACACTTCTGAAGTCCACAACAATTTACTTCTAGAAAGAGGACCTCAAATGTGCGGTGTCATGTCTACGGGCCAATAAGCAAGTTTCCAGTATAGGCCTTTGGGGGCGATCGATGGGCGCCGTTACAAGGTAATTTGTAGTTTTTGTTAAAGTTCATTTTTCTACTTGGTGCGGATCTCTCTGTTTTACTTCATATGATTCATAATTCATTATTTTAAGAAGCACTGTGTATGAAGAGACTCTTGATTCTTCCATGCTCTTTTCAAATGATATTCTCAACATTGTTTTCACACTTTAATTTCATGGCTCAAATATTTCATCACCAATTGATGGATGTCCCCTGTAATTCATTACAATATTTTGTATACAAATGTGATACAGCCTACTCTATGGAGCAGAAGATCCCTCTATTGCTGGCATGGTATTGGATAGTGCTTTTACTAATTTGTATGACTTGATGATGGAACTTGTCGACGTTTACAAAATTCGAGTTCCTAAATTCACGGTATGCCCAGCACTCCTGCATGTGTTACTTTTGTGCAACTACAATACTACCACAAGAATGCTGTAGATGTGCATTGCCATAATAAATGGGGACTTATGGTTTTCACATTTTTAACTTCGAAGCATAAGCCAATAGGACGTACTTTCTTTCCCTTTATATTGAACTTTCACCTATGTTATTGAGTTAATAGATGAATCTGCATGCTCGCCATTGGACTAAATTCGGGAATTCGTAAAAGGATGAGGCAATTGTTAGATCTAGTGATGTTCCATACTATCTTCCTTCCTTACTAGCACAAGGATAATTACTTTACTTGTAAAGTTTTAATGGGTTGTTCTAAACTCTGTCCTTTCAGGTTAAGATGGCTGTACAGTACATGCGGCGAATTATTCAGAAAAGAGCCAAGTTTGACATAATGGATCTTAATGTTTTAAAGGTACATTCCTAAACCTATACCATATCCCTTCATTCATTAATTTGGCACCCTGTCACCCTGAATCTTTAATATAAAACCATAGAAGAATTCAACTCATGATGTGTTATGGCAAGTGGGCCGGCCACAGGCTTAGGCCCACGAGCACAGCAGCTCATGAACAGTGCCACGAATAGGAGTAGTTGGTTTCTTAGGAAAGAGATAAGTTAGATGGATTTGGGTAGGAGGTTAGGATATTTGCTTAAGGGTCAAGTCAGTCGTCTCTATAAAAGAGACCCCATTGTATCAATGAAAGGCAAGGAAGAAGTAGAGGATTAATCTCAGAGCCTCCAGCGTGAGGGCGAGATCCCATCTACTACCTTCCCTATCTTAGTAAAGTAGCCATATCAACTTTGGTATTCAGAGCCTTTGATCCTGCAACCTTTCCCACCACAATTTTTTTTTCTAGATTGGATCGGTTCCTGTTGCCCACAAATGCCAACCAATTTTCCACCCTAATCCAGTTCAGCTACCACACCTAGATTGCATCTGTTTGCCACCATGGGAGAATACATCACCAAAGAGGACTTTCAAACTGCTGTCGACAAGATCGCCGCTGCAATTGACTCCGTGATGGCATCCTTTCCGCCAGCATCCTCGCCAACAGCATCCATGGGAACCACGTATGTATAGTCACGGTGCCGTGGGCCTGCACGCCGTCTCCACCAACATCGGCGGCAATGGCAGTGGTGCCAACTGTGACTGCATCTTCCACCATCGCTGAGATACTCGCCAAGATCGACTCCGTCTTCGCATCACCACCAGCATCCCCGACTGGCAAAGCGATGCCAGTGGCGCCGCCAGCTACTCCAGCCCTGACGTCCACTATCCTGGGGCCTGCGGCAGCATCTCCTCCACCAACAGCAGCAGTGACTCCACCCACGCCTCCACGACTGTGGGCCATTGCCCCTGCACGGTTATCGTCATCCTTGATCCTGGCTGTAACATCTACTCTGGTGGCATCACCACCGACTGCAACCTTTGCCGCATCAGCACCAATGCAACTCCAGACTGTGCTGCCACTAGCACCTCCAGGCACGACAGCCCCTACCACGACGATCGCGACAACACCGCCTTCGTTGACTTTAGTGCTGGCAACATCTGCATCAACATCATCTGAATCTGCGCTGATGATTCTGCCCCCGCAGGTGTCGTCCATAAGCCAGCTGCCAAGTCTTGGGGCGGATGTTGTGATGTCTCGTGTTGACAGACGCGCGCGTGCCATGCGGCATTACAGCCGCCGACCGCACCTCTGTACTGTAGCACAGATCGGGCTTCGGCAACTTCTTCGTATGGGCCTGCGGTCGTATGACACGTATGGCCACCGTCACAGGCTGCACCTTCATTGTCGCGCGCCGCATCAGCCTCTCCATCGCCTTCAGCACATCTTGGGCGGACGCATCAGGCCTCCCAGCAGAGAGACGTACTTGCACCGCCGCCTCAGATGCAAACGCCCCCTTCCGTGCCACCGCCTACAACGCTCCTCCCTGGCTTTTCACATGCGGGGCCACATCAACACTTGCACAGGATTTCATCTGTCTCCGCGCGCCTCTGCATGCTGGGGAGGCAACTCGCTGCCGGCTGCGCCCCATCCTCTTCGCTGGTTCTGCCTCTGTCTGCTGCCGGGCTCCACACTGCATCATCCATGCCTGAGAACCAGACCTGGAGGCCATCGGGTGGGATTCGCCTCCCCAAAAGCTGCAGCCACCTTGGTGTGCTGGCTCGGCGCAGGGCACCAACTCCCCGTCAGCTGTGGTTGGCCATGGTTGATCCTGCAACTCACAATGCACAGACCTATCACTGGCGTCGACTTGGAGCTAGGCATCTTCAGATTCGTTTGATACAGGAGTTTGGGCCTCTTCACATGGGTAGCGACACAATTACATGACTCGTTGGCCGGACTCGGGACAGGAGTCGGCTGGGCTCAAGTTTCAGCATCCTGTCTGCCGCTGGCATCCTGTTTGGGCCTTGATGCACACAAACAGCAGGATTAGCCCAGGGGCTTCTACGTGCTGGGTCGTGTCCTGCTAGGCTGCTGCAGACAGCTGTGTGTGCTGCTTGTGGACCAAGGGTCGTGGCGTTGCCTGGTGTACCATGCTGCTGTGTAGTGTCTCCAACACATGACGACGTCAAACTTCTTCAGCTGCCAACTGCTCAAACGTGCTTCTTCACCACCGGGTTCAAGCTGCATAAGATTCAGCAACTTCCGGCACCATTCAGATCACATGGTCTGCAGTCCTGAGCATTGCCACAGCTCGAGGACGAGCTGTCTTCGAGGGGTAGTGAAGTGTTATGGCAAGTGGGCCGGCCACAGGCTTAGGCCCACGAGCACAGCAGCTCGTGAACAGTGCCGTGAATAGGAGTAGTTGGTTTCTTAGGAAAGAGATAAGTTAGATGGATTTGGTTAGGAGGTTAGGATATTTGCTTAAGGGTCAAGTCAGTCATCTCTATAAAAGAGACCCCATTGTATCAATGAAAGACAAGGAAGAAGTAGAGGATTAATCTCAGAGCCTCCAGCGTGAGGGCGAGATCCCATCTACTACCTTCCCTATCTCAGTAAAGTAGCCATATCATGATGGTTGTACAAACTTTTTTTTTTTGCTTATACAAGTTATGTTTATATTTTGCATTGTATGATTGTATCCATTACTTACTGCTGTAAAAATAAATATAACAGACCTTATAAATGACAACAATAAGCTATTTGTTAGTTGCTTCTAATATGGCAAGGTCATAATGACTAACCACATCTTCAGATTGTAGAATTGGCATTTTCAAGTTTCCATGTGGGATGTTTAACCGTAGAATTTCCAGTACAATTCTGGAAAAAAAATCCATTTCTTGATTTGGCTCCAATTTATTGTGATTTCCTCAGATTGGTCTGAGCAGTTTTAGGATTGAACTTTTGCATGGTCTGAGCAGTTTTAGAATTGAACTTTTGTGTTATCTTTTTCTCCTTTTTATCTAAAAGCTGCTCCACTCAAGAATTTCCAGTTTCCTAACAGTGATATTTGGTTATTGCCAGGATTTACATTTTTCTGGTTCTTTATTAGTCTGCATTATGTATTATTGACATCTCCGTATGCTGTATTTCCTGCACGATTCCCGTTACTTTTAAAGAACCTGCTCATACTTCAAATTGATCTAACTTAAGCATTCTCTTGTTCTTAACCAGTTGGCTCCCAAGATGTCTATCCCTGCATTATTTGGACATGGCTTGAATGATATGTTTATTCAGCCTCACCATTGCGAGCGTATTCACCAGGCATATGGGGTAAATGTTTATGTAGCTTACTTTATAAAGGTCGAAGGGCATATAGATGCCACATGTACTCGACAATATGGAGATTACTAGTCGACTATTGCTGCCGAAGAGCATGCTAGTCATTCTGTTAATCATTGCCTGGTTGTATGCAGGGGGATAAAAGTATAATAAAATTTGAGGGTGATCACAATTCCCCAAGACCTCAATCATATTATGATTCAGTTTCAATATTCTTCTACAAAACATTGCATCCTCCTCTGTTGCCTGCAGCACGTTCTAATAAGCTACATATGGGTGCATTTAAAGTTGGTAATGTAACCAATGAGGTAAAATTCACGAAACACCCATCACAGAACTCAATTTGAACCTGGAATTATCTATATGGTTTGACTCTAAGGAATAGCCTTTGTTTTTTGGCTGCTCTTGCAGAGTTTCTTCTTTGAAATCATCAATGGTCTGCAGCCAGCTAACACTGCTGCCTGCAGTTCATCGACAGATGCACCTAACATTCCAAATGGTGTGGTACAGCTCCTTTAGCTGCTTCCTTGTAATGTTATAGTAAGTGGTTGTATACTAACTGCTTCACCTGAAATTATTCCAGCTAAAAGATCTGCAGTTGACTTGCTGTCAGAAAGCTTGAATCAGCTGTCTGTTAACAACGAGACTGACTTGGTAGGTTTCTTGATGTTTTCTTTGTGTCTGATATGAAGCCTTTTTTTCTAACTCTTTTCCTTATGTGTATTCCATTAAATGCAGGATTTCCTTTTAGATGAAAATCGTAGCCTGTCAGAGATGGATGGGGATAGTGTTGGATCACGTCTGCAGGTAAAAAGTTCATTGTATGACTACGAGTTGGTTTACCAGAATCTTGAACCCTGTATGCTTTAGTCAAGTTTAGCATTATATACATGTGATATATTTTTCCTTGCCTTATCTTGTGCCGTCCGTTGCCTTGTTTTAAATTAGCTTATCATAAGATATGGTGGTTACGCTTTATACCAAGATGGCTTATCAGTGAATGCCATCAGAAACACATTACAGTGTTAAGAACTGAGGTTTGATATACTCGATACTTGCCTTTTGTGAATTGACTGATGATAAGTCTTCCTTTCTTATAGGATAAAATTAGTAGGCACAATGAGGAGTCCTGCTCATACACGAGCTCTAACAGAGAAAGTTGGGGCAGATGTTCATCTTTAGGAGCGGCCAGTGATGATGAGTCATCCTCGGGGGATAATAACGATAAGCAGGAGGTACATTGCCTCTGTTGCTTGACAACTTAGTAATTCAGTGCTTATATCTTAATTAAAGCTATAGTTTTCTCTAGCCGACTTCTTTCAAGCTGGTGGCATTTACTCAACACTTCGAAATGATTAATGCAATAAAAGAAATCTGATCTGGTAATTGATCTATGCATCGTAGAATAAGACAGTGAAGGCTCTGGCTACGCCTCAAAGACAAAGCCAGAGGAAACCATCTGATAAAGATAAAGCTAAGGAGAAGAAGATCCGAGCACTGTGGAAGAAGATTAAGAGCGAGAAGGTGGAGATGGGGGACAGTCTATCACAGCGCTTCAGGATGTGCCTCGGCCAACCTGCTCGGCACAAGAGGAACAAATCGTCTGGAGAGCTTACAACTCCATAGCCCTGACCCTGACAAGCCTGCTTGAACCACTGATCGTCCTGATTCTGACGGATTGTCGTCACTGCAACACTGTAACCTGTAACCATAGGTGAATATACGTAGGTTGACGCCACGATCGCGTGCCAGGATGCTTGGAAAGCTGAGAGGCACGCCCTTGTACCATCCGCTGTAATTGCCTGAAACAAGTGTAACTTCCACCTCTGACTTGCTGTCACCTGTAACTTCCTTACCCCACTTTTGCATCTTGTAGATTGCAGTGTGACAACAGCTTGTTGGTGAAATGGAATGGGTTTGGTGTTCTCACCTTGTACCGCCATTTGTTCGTAATTCTTTGGACATCTTGTTCGCTATTTTGTATTGTTTGAACTTTGAAGGATTAGTTAGACACGAATTGTGGAGCCTTGCACCTTGCTTGGTGTGGTGTTGAGGTAGAATGTGAGTGCCTGAGTTGCGTCAAGCACCCACCCATATCTGTTCGTAACTTGAGCATAAAAAATAGTCCGTTTATTTGCTCTTTGAGCAAGATTTTTTTTATAAAAAAATGGTAAGCCATTTTTACAAAAACAACAAGCAATTCCTAATGCAATATAAGCATTTTTATACCATAAAATTCTTTTTAAAAAAATGCATATGCAAGTGGAGGCCTTATGCTGAAGCTTTTATGGCAACAACACAACACGATGCTATAAAAATTCGGGCTTTTATAAAGTTATATAAAAATTAGGATAAAATCAAGGCTCAACATGTACCCGGGAAAAACATAAATCTCATTAGAGGTAAATTGGATCAATCGAAAAGGTTTGGGGAAGTAAATTGAGTCTAGATTTTATTCGGTTGCTTAGATGGCCAAAGTGAATCCGTAAGGATAGTAAAATATTTTTTTTCTAAAAATGATAGTTGCATGCACATGCATGCTAGAGTGCGAGAGCATGACCCTCGGAAACGAGCAACGTGGCAGTGTTGCGCGCTGACGCCAGCTGCAGCTGGCAGGAGAAACGTTTGCTCGGAGTGTTGGCGCGACGCGGGCGTTTCGCGCGCCCGCTCTCGTCGGCTCCCCACCGCCCTCGGCGCCGAACACGCCTGCTTCGCCACCCCATCCATCCACCACCGGATCCCCCGCGATCGAGCGCATCCTCTCCTCTCCCCTCCCACCGCAACCCGGTCCTCTCTTCCCCCATCCTCCCCTTCCGCCCCGTAGGCGCGTCCCCCCTCGTCGATCGCCCTTCTGCCCCTGCCGTGGCGTGAGTGCTGGAGATCCATCCGGAATTCGATTGGCCTCTTCGTTTCTTGGTATAAGGAAACGGTAATTAACTCGATCTTTTCTTTTTCGGCCTTGCTTCGACGGATCGCTCGTCTTGTTCCGCGGAATCTTTCTCCCCGATCCTCTTGTCCTTGTGTGCGGATTCGTTTATTTGCTGCTTGTGGAGTCCCTCTCGTTTGCAGCTCATTTTCCCCAAAGTATTTTGGCCGCGTTAGGAGATTCATTCTTAGCCTACATTTGGACGTTGTTAACTGTTCTTTTGTCCTGACGTTTAATCGCTATGTTGTTCCACATCTCCACTAGCTATGTTGTTGCTGTTTTATCTAACCTAAATCAGAAATCGTACATGTTTTGCATCCGCCACGATTTTAATCACCATCGTTAATGTCTCATCCTGAATATTATTTATATCTCCAGGCACGGAGGTTTCGCCACCATTCAAAATCGTCAAGATTGCGGAAATGGGAGGTGTAATCGGTGGTGACTCGCCAAGGAACAGTTCACCGGCAACAAAGTTAGAGAGGAAGATGGTTGAGGCCATGCAGCAGAGGGCACTGAAAGGAACTTCTGTGAAATCTTTCAACAGTGTCATCATGAAATTTCCTAAAATTGACGAGAGCTTGAGAAACTGCAGGACCATCTTTCAGCAATTTGGTGAGCTTTACATTACCCCTCTATCTGGACCAGCGCTATGATATATACCATGTCATTTAAAGTCAAAACTTGGAAGAAAAAATTGATGTATAGTTGAACTATGTAACCAGAAGCAGCACTGAAGAGTTAACCTGAATGATAAACATTTGAGAAAACTAGCATGACCAAATTGTCTAGCTCAATCAAAATGAAATCACATGGATTCATTTGGTTCTATCCAAAGGAAAGCAAAGACATTTTCTTAAAGAGTACTGCTCCACAAATGACACATTCTTCCATCCAACCACACCAGGCTTATAGGACCATAGCCTGCTGCTGCCTTTGGTCATAATGAGGCCTGGTCAGATGAATGCATTGTACTCTCTTTCTCCGAAGGTACCATGGCATCCTGTTTCGTGTACATTGTAATATTGTATTATGCCAACGAGTGACTTCAGGGTGAAATCAACCAGATGACACTTCAGGCGTACCTTCTTCATTACGGCTCTATTTGGAAGATTTAGCCATTTAGGGAAACTGCTCCTATGAAATCGAATCCACTAAAATAATTGGGCACAAGATAGACTGCCCAAATTTCTGTCCCAATTTACCTTTAGCAAGGGGATTTTGAGCCTCGACATGGTTTGACACCCATACGAGGAATTTGTTTTGTCATCCAGAATTACCCTGTCTAAATGGACTATAATACTGTCATTATTTCATTTGAAATTCTCTTTCATTCTTGAGGCATTTCATCAAACCCTTTTTCGTATGTTCTGACAAATGTACTTTTGTACTTATGCAGATGAAGATTCCAATGGTGAAATAGATCAACAGGAACTCAAGCACTGTTTCCAGAAATTGGGTATCGAATCTACTGATGATGAAATAAAAGATCTGTTTGAGGCATGCGACATTTATGAACACATGGGCATGAAATTCAATGAGTTCATTGTCTTCCTGTGCCTTGTTTATCTTCTCAATGATCCTGCGGTGTCTGAAGCAGTATCCTTCATACAGTAAAAAATATTTACTCTCCAAAGTTTGATTTGGCTCATATTTTTTAGCACAGGAAATCCACATAAGGCATTAATTTTCTCAAAATATTCAGAGTCTGTTTATTTCTCTATTTTAATGGCAAAATAAGATATTACTCAAATTGTGGTATGTGCTTACCTGATATTTGGAGTTAATCAAGGAAATTGCTTCATATGATGCATATATCGTATCAAGATTTCTTTCTTTGTGAGAATTTGAAGACAAAAAGATTGAAAGAAGTTAATAGATAAAAATTACCTTCTTGAAGGTCATTGTATAATTTTTATATTAAGTTATATAAGGGCTCTTAGGAGGATACCTTAGACATTTTTTGAGCACTAGACATTCTCTAGCTGTGATCCTATTTTACTTGTTTCCTTGTCCCTTTTTTCTATATTGTTTATGTCCTTGACATGATGCTTCAGAGAAAAAGAATGGGATTAGGCAGTCTTGAGCCAACATTTGAGACACTGGTTGAGTCATTTGTCTTCTTGGACAAGAACAAAGATGGGTATGTCAGTAAGAACGAGATGATACAAGCAATAAATGAAACTACTGCAGGAGAGCGCTCTTCTGGGCGCATAGGCGTGAAAAGATTTGGTTAGTTATCTTTTCACTGGCACCATCATCTCACGACCACATCCCCTTATCTTCTCCTCTGTTAGTTTCTAGGTGTTTTTTCACTATAACCACCCGATGTTGGCACGCCAGTACTTTGTCAGTCGTCTTCTCTTTGTCATGCCATTGCTTTTCTTTTTTCCTTTTAGAAATCAGTGATCTGATACTTTGGTCTGGGTGGATAGCTCTTTTTCTCTTTTTGAGGTCATGATGGGTAGGATGAAACTGCTCATAGCTTGTTATTTTTTCTTTCTTCAGCTATGATAATCAAAGATAGATAGGAATTTTGATAAAAGATAAGTTAGGACTTAGGATCAACTTCATGCTTTCAGAAACTTTAAATTATTTTGGAACCAGTCCAAGACTCCCATCATTGAAGACTGATGCTTACATTTGAAGATTTCCCATATCGTATTCGAGACAAAGATTTCCCATATCATTTCAGCAAAGCTTAGGATTATTCAGTGTTCATTGATGAAAATGGTTACTCCAATCCAGTTAATACTGTCTACTACATGTATATGTTTGGCCTAATATTTACTCTCTTGGTGTCTCCAGAGGAAATGGATTGGGACAAGAATGGCACAGTGACCTTCAAGGAGTTCCTCTTCGCTTTTACTCGGTGGGTGGGGATTGACAATGAGGACGATGACGAGGAGGACAATGAATGAGCGTGCCAACTGAAGATTAGGCGTTCTGATTTGGCCATGTCAGCCCTTAGGAGGCCTCCAGCAGCTTCCTCCGCTAGTACTATAGCTGTTCATGTTCCATGGTGTCTAGCTGATCGTAGATGCTTATGTTCGCATTAATAGAATGAACCCCCCGAGTTGTTTCTAGTTATGGTAAGATTTTGCTGATAAAAGAGTTACATTGTTGAGATGATGTTCAGTTAGGTTACCCTGTTATTCGGAAGTTTGGAACATGTTAAGAAAATGCAGAATGCTCTGTCCTTTGATACTGGCTGTTTCTCTACATCCAGTATCTTTGTAGAATTTTGGTCACGGCCAGACGGCCAGTACAAAACTTCGAGTCGCTTCAGTAGCAAAGGTGTTCAAATACGTGTGCAGTAGGATAGAATCAGAGTCTCATAGTCTGTCATAGGCCATGAGTGAAAGAGCCACTACAACCTCACTCTCAAGCTTAGGTTCGCCTTTGCCGGCCTGCTCGTGAAGGACTGGAGGAATCTTTCCCAATCCGGCCAAACCCTTGCTGTACAGGGCACGCCGCTGCACAGTGTCATCGGTGGAACATCTTTCCTGATCGAGGGGCAGATAATGACTTGGGATACAAATTAAGATAATGACTTGGGATACAAATTACAAAGCAGGAGGAATCGAAGGTTCAAATTCGAGCATTTTCCATTTAAAATATAGCTGAATAAATAAATGAATTGTTGATAAAATAACATGTTACGGTTGAGTTGTTTATGCAAATTAAAATATTCAGTGATGGATAAAATCGTTCCGGTTGGGTGTGTACACAGCACGGTCTTACGAAAACTACAAAGCACTCACGTGCATGGCACTTCATCATTTGAAACGTCTGAATAAATGGAATGAATCATCGATCGGACCAGTCCTGTTTGGTTGAGTGTGTCATCAGAATGTGATTGTTCGCTTACAACTGAATTGTTGGCTGACTTTTTCTTTTTTATGATAAGTTTGGATAACATTTTTTAAAAATATATTTTATAAATACGCATTAACTAGTTCTCACCGTTGCGAACAAATACTTGAACACCACGAACAAATGACTATTTTCTACAAACAAATAAATAAACATGATGAACAAAAAATGGTACAATGCAAACAAAAATATTGTGCATCATGAACATTTGATTGTACAGGACAAAAATAAAATCTAGACATCGTGAACAAATCCACATCATCGAACAACTTATTTTTCTTATTCTTGCTATTACAACTTGTTGGCCATGTATAAATATTTTTGTTTGCCTATCATGATATGAACTAGTCAACCATGTAGATTCGTGTGTTAAATTATTTGTTCAATTGAACTATTCAACCATGCAGATTTGTGGATTACAATATTATTATATGTCTATAATGCATTTATTTCAAGTGTACGATTTTTTATGCGGTGAGTTTATATAATTTATTTTATATGTATAAATACTTATTACGTGAGTTCCTACAATTTGTTCAAGGTATATAGATCTTTTGTTCCGTTAGTTCATATAATTTGTTCAATGTGTACTATTGTTCCGTGAGTTTATATAATTTGTTCTAGGTGTATTTATTTTTTTTCTATGAATTCATTTAATTTGTTCTGTGAGTATAATTTTTTCCTTAAGTTTGTATATTTGTTCCAGATATATGTATCTGGAAAAAAATCTTAGATGCTCATATTCTACTATTTTGTCTTACAATATCAAGTTTTCAATCTTTTGTTTGGTATATTATTATTTGCACGTCCTTTTAATTTCAAAACTACATGAGTGTATGTATCCGTTTTTATTCTGTGAGTTCGTATAATTTGTTCGATGCGTATGATTATTTTGTTCCATGAGTTTGTAGAATTTGTTCCGCGCGTTCGTGTCTTGCAGAAAATATGCAACCTTGATTAAAAAATATGAATAAAAAATTTTATCTAAATATAGTCAAGTTGGATCTTGTTGTGAAGGTTTTATTGTAACAAACCCAATGGTGCAATTGGAATTTAATTTTGATGTTCAGTGTAAGATTTATAGCTTTTTTAGTTTGAAAGTAAGATGACATCATCAGTTTTATTTCTTCTTGCATGCATACACCAGCTCGAAAATAGCCAACGGAGCGCGCTAAGTGCGCAAACAGTTAACAAAAATAGTCTTATGCGCGATAATTATTGGGCTGAAAAACGGCCCACCGGATACTGCCGATAGAAGGCGACAACTACAGGTTTGTCACCTGCATTGAGACATAATCACACCCCGGTTGCTTTGGTCAGTACCCCATCACCACATGCCTTCTTCCCTCTTTGTCCTCTCGGCGCTAGCGACTTTGTATTAACTACCTATTATGTATTCTGTATGTGTGATTTATGAATAGGCGTGACGTGTTGTAATTAATAGTACTTGCCCATCTCGAAGCCTCCTTCTCCTTAATATAATTGGCAGCGCTTCTACCAGCTCATTTTTTCTTTAAAAAAAGCAGAGCATCCGAAATCAAATCCGGATCGCGCCGTTGTGTTTTGGGCCAAACACTACAAGAATATTTTTTCCCAGCAGTTTCTTTACAAATGGCCAACGGTTTCTAGTAACTGTGGGAAATGAGTTTGTGGGGATTACATTGCGGGTGATTTGATAAAACTTCTGGGAAAAAGACAAATTACACTATATAAACTGTCGGCCATTCGAGGAAAAGTAGTAGAAATTAAAGCATCAAAACTGTTGGCCACTCATTAAAAACTGTTGGGAATGACTGTATATCTTGTAGTGAAATTAATAAATTTGGATTGCACAATTGTATATGGTACCCACACCTATCTTTGTAGAACTTTGGTCATGGCCAGTACAGACTTTGAGTCGCTTCAGTAGTGATCAAAGGTGACAAGGTGTGCAGTAGGATAGCATCCCGGTGGTGAGAGAGCGGGCGATGAGTGAAAGCACCACTACAGTGGTGGCACCGTACCCAAGCCAAGCGTAGGCTCATCTTCTCCGGCGTCTTTGCCGGCCTGGTGGAAGCAAGTGGAACCTACTAGTTTCCTAATCTGGCCAGTACCTTGCTGTACAAGGCGCCGACGAGCACGCGGCCGCTGCACAGTGCTCACCGGCCGCTGCATTCACCTTGTTGCTGAGCTCCTTCCACGCCTTTTCGTGTCGTAGTTGCAAATTGCGATGGCCTCTCTTGACGACGACGACGGCTCCAGCCTCGAGTTCTGGCTCTGGATGCTCGCGTTTCGCCCTCATCGGATGATCGTACGTGTGCTCGCCCTGTTGTAACCGGCCCCCAAGTCGATTTGTGCTTTCTCTCCCAATTTAAGCCCGTTTGAGGCCATCGCTCTTTGCAACCATCTAATTTCAGCCGAATGGAGCGACATACCCTTTGTGCTGCGAGCAATTGTCGGGTTGAGCGGCTGAAGGGCTTGACTCGTAGCAACGATCAAGTTTCATGCTTTCATCAGAGATTACAAACTGGTACTAATCGAGAGCATCATCCAGACCTAGTAGATGAACTGACAGCAGAACCACCTAGACCTAGATGAACTGACAGCAGAACTAAACTGACGAAATGAACTAGGACAAGACAACTGCAAATCTGCAATAATGCTCGCATACAACCACGACGATATTCTTCCAAGCGAATCATCATCAGCCACGAAACAGCTCTCCGACCAGCTCCTTGAGCTTCCCGAGGACGAAGGAGACCGCGGTGGTCGCGGCCGGCACGAGCGGCAGGAACGCCGACGCCGCGCCGGCGCCCACGACGGAGGGCCGCCAGCGACGCCCACCACCGTGAACCGTGGTGAAATAATGGGCTTGGTCCATTCCAATTTCAAAAAATCCAAATAAATCTTAAAAGTCTATATGGGCATGAGCAAGTGGTTGGAGTGGTGCAAACCTTTAGTCCCACATTGCTAGTGGAGGAGGATGACCAACTTAAATATGGAGGTTGTCTTCACTCCTCTACGCTGTGTGTGGGGAGAGAAGGAAAGCTTCACATGCGCGCTCGCTCACCACGCCTTGCCGGGCAGGGCGTGAGCGTGCGACACCTGTGTGAATGGTCTGCCAAAATTCGACCCCTCACCTTGCGGGGGCCCGGTTTCCTTTTGCCGTTTTATTTTTTGGTTACTTGGCCTTTAAGTCAGCGAGATATATGGAAGTCTATGCCTCTTCTCGCTACTGCGCCGTCATCGTAGTCTACTCCATCCCAAGTGCCGGTGTGCACCGGCGAACGAGAGAGTAGGTCTCCGGAACCTCTCACTCTTGTGATCCTGCGCACCGAGAGAGGACGGATAAGGTTCTTGGAAGCGCTCCGCGCGACTGCTCAAGATCTTCACCACGGCTCGTCTTCTGTCCCAGTTCGGCGTTGCGGCGGTCCATCGTCTTCGGCGTCGTCTGGGACGCTCCGTCCGCAACACCGTCGCCGTTTCGTTAGCACCACTTGTCATCACGGCTGCACCCGCTAAGTACGTACGCCGTGATCCGATCTGTTATTTCAGCATGTTTTCTGAGATAATAAAGTTGTGCTTGATGTTACCTAGTATGTTAGAGAATTGCATGCTAGGTTTAATTCTTATTATGATAAATCTAGTTCAAAAATTAATCATGCAGTTTTCTAATTTTCCCACAAACCGCGTCACCGCAGTCCGGGCCCGGCCGGCGGAGACCAGCTTGAGGTCGAAGAGGGAGAGCTCGATCGCGATGGCCGCCTCCAGCACGACGGAGGCCGCGCTGATGGACTCGTAGAGGCGGGCGGCTAGGAGCTCCGTCTCGCCGCCGGCCTCCCGGGCCCGCTACAGCCAGGCCGGCGGATTGATGAAGGGCCGGGCCTTGGCTAACATGAGGAGCGTCGACCACGGCAGCAGCGAGCCCGACATCCTCTCCAGGTACTTTTCGTCCGGCTCATCTTCTTCGTCGTCGGCACGCTGATGAGCACAAGGAACATTCAACAAAACCCCAGTGATCGGAAAAGAACGAAGGAATCAGATCACACATTTGCTACAGATCGATGAGTAGGTTTTTTCTTTTCAAGATCAGAAGTTTCAGAACACATGATCCAGCATGCAGATCGAGTTGAAAGCCCGAGATCAGGAAAAAAAAAAGAGCACGGATAGGGATCACAACAGTGGAAGAATTAGCTCACGGTGTCGGCGGCGGCGGGGTGGTTGCCGCCTTCACCAGCCCCCGTCGTGTCATCAGCGGCCTCCTCCGACGCTCTGCGTCCAGCGAGGCGCCGGCGGCTTACCTTCGCCGCTGGCCGGCGGTTTCCGCCGGCTTGACCCTCGGCCACCTCCTCCATCTCTGCTCTCTAGCTGCCGCCGGTGTGGTTCCTCTGGGTATCTCCGGTCGATCTGGAGTGGTGGGATGGGTTGCTGGCTTTACAGTACACGCGTGCTCTAGGGGGTGTTTGGATGCGGGGTACTAAACTTTAGGAGGGGTCACATTGGATGTTCGGACGCTAATTAGGAGGACTAAACATGAGCTAATTATAAAACTAACTGCAGAACCCCTATACTAATTCGCGAGACGAATCTATTAAGCCTAATTAATCCATCATTAGCAAATGGTTACTGTAGCACCACATTGTCAAATCATGGACTAATTAGGCTTAATAGATTCGTCTCGCGAATTAGACTCCATCTGTGTAATTAGTTTTGTAATTAAACTATATTTAACACTCCTAATTAGTATCCAAATATCCGATGTAACATGTACTAAAGTTTATGAACCTGTATCCAAACAGGCCCCTAACAGGCCGGCCGGCTTATAACACTCGACGCCTGCCTTCTTCCCTCTTTGGTCGCCAGGGAGGTCACATGCATGATTCATGGAGACCTTCCCTCAGGGAAGGGACGGTCACGACTCGCATCATGAGGAATCAACTTTTCGTGAACACTACTAAAGAAAACGCCAACAACTATCGTTAAAAAAATCCTCCTTTAGTACTAGTTGTGCAACCAGTACTAACAATCCGGTGCTAGAGGAGGTGTTAAAAAATTAAAAATCCCCCAGCCCCGCCGCCGGCCCCGCCCCCACCCCTCCGCCGACACCCTTCACCTCCCTCTGCCCTGCCGCTCCGCCTCCCACTGCTCCTCCGCCAGCCCCCCCACCCCGCCTCCCTCCGCCCCTCTCCGCCGGCCCCTCTCCACCTCCCTCCGCCCCTCCGCCCGCCGCTCCGTCTCGCCCCACCGCTCTACATCCACCTCTGCCTGCCGCCCCGCCCCGCTGTCGACGCCGCCGCCACCTCACCTCGCCCCACCGCTGCTCCTTACCGCCAGTGAGGGGCGAGCGGAGGGGGAGGGGAGGGGAGGCAGTAGAGGAGGAGGAGGAGGAGACTTTGTGTGTGAGAGAGAGGAGGAGGAGGAGACTTTTTGAGAGACCGAGGAGGAGGAGGAGGAGGAAGAGGATCGGATAAGAGCCGGCCAGTACTACACGGAGAGAGAAGGATGAGCAGCGTGCGGGGGGGTCGGGGGGATTTAGTACCGAGTGAGGTTCCCACCTGGACCTTTAGTACCGGGTGGAGCTCCCACCCGGTACTAAAGGGTGACTTTTAATACCGGGTGGACCCCCACCCGGTACTAAAGGTCTACGGCGGAGGACCCGGTACTAATGCTAACATGTGACAAGAGGTACTAAGACTCAGGATAAGAGGTTATTTTTCTAGTAGTGGAACAACGAGCACAGCATGTGTAGAGGACTTTGGTCAGGGTCATAGCGTAGGCCACGAGTGAAAGCTACCTTTCCCAATATGGCAACCTGGCCAGACCCTTGCTGTATGTACAAGCAGGCGCCGAGAGGGTTGTTGGCCGTGATAAAAAGGAAGGCCGCTGCACCGTGCTCGCCGGTTGCATTAATCCACCTAGCTGCTAGCTCCCTCCTCGGTGACGAGCTCCTTCAATTACACGCCTTCATCGTGTCGTCGTCCCAGTGGCCTCTGCTGGCTGCTTTGTGCTCCGAGCAATGGTGGAGTGGGGCGCTGTCACGGTACCGGCTACCGTGACCGCGAGCGGTGAACCTGTACATGCTGAAGATGCTGCTGCTTCTGCTGACGAGGGCCAAGAGAAGGAAGCGAATATGGAGAAAAGGCCCAGGAGGATAAAGAGGCCCAACTGCTTATACTATGGGCCGAGCTGGGTGTCGAAGTAGTTGCCCCAGTCGGTGGCGTCTACTATTTGTACTCCTGGTGATGGGACGGCGGCGAGCTGCTGCTCGATGTGCCTGTAGACACTGTTATCGTGAGATCTGCGTACTCGAGTGGTTAATCGAATCCCGTAGCAAGCCATATCGTCACAGGCACCTGAAAAGGCTCCTAGCGCGCGGCGAGCCTGCGCGGTAGCAGGACTGCAGGACGTAGGAGGCAAGGCATCCTTCTCCGTGACCGTCCTCTCCTTTCCTCTTCCGGGGCGGCCCCATCCGCGTCCTCTCCCCGCTCTCCCCTTTGCCAAACCCGGCAACGAGAATGGACAGCGCACAGCTCGGCCGCCCATGCCGATGCCGGCCTCGGGTAACACCACCGCGACCGCATCCTCGCCGGGTCAATGCCGGGGCAGATCCGTGCTCCATGGGTGGGTGGGTGAACGGGTCGGCATCGCCCGCCGCGGTTAAATGGAGCTCTCCCTCGCTCTTCTGTCCCTCCCTACCACTGCACACTCCCTACACCGCGCCGAGCAATCTCCTCTCCTCGGCATCCACAGCAGCCCTCCCACGGTCCCACCCGCCGCCGCCGACGACGACGATGGTCACCTTCACCGACGAGGGGATCACGTTCGACTCGATCCTGGAGCTCGTGCTCTTCTTCCTGCCCTTTTTCCTCGCCGGCTTGTGGACCGGCTGGCGCATCAGGGGTCAGGTTCCACCCCGACGACGCTGCCCTCGAAGCGCGAGTCATGGCCGACGCCGTCGGCGCCATCTTCGCCGCCGCCGGCCGCCTGGTCAAGTCGCTGATGTTCGCCCCTCTCCGTCGGCGCGCCGCCGCCTGAGCCTGAGCGTCCTTCTGTTCCTTTGGTCGTAGTAGCTTTTTCTGGGTGGCGAGCTCATGCTCATCAGCTATAGCAGCTCAGTTTAGTGATGGTGTCAATAAAGGGAGACGGATCTCTATGCATTTGATTTCTCGCGTTTGTCAAGACGGTTTGTGTTGAACTTCGCTGATCTTCTCTAATCTAAGCTGCTCTCGTCTTCTTCCTCGCGCTCGATTATGTGATGGTTTGTGTTTCTGTTGAACACGATTAAGTAATGGTTGTGGGGCTGAAAATGCAGATCGCCCATGACGAAGGTTGGGTGCTCACGACGATCGACGAGCGATGAGCATGCATTTCGCGGTTGCCTTTCGTCAGAATCAGTGCCGTCCTACTTCCTGTGGCGGCCGCCCTACTTCCTGTGGCGTCCCTGCCGGCCACCTGCCAGGGGGCCGGCGTCCCTGTGCCGCCGCAGCCCTAGTTCGATTGGGAGCCTGCTTCAAGCAGTGCCACCGAAGGGTCGTGATTCAGGCACAAGCATGCATGTGTATGTATATGTAGCGAGACAATTAAAGATTCTACTTTTATGCATGTACATATAGCATTAGCAACCAGACAAGGGATGGCATCGCGACTTATTTTGTATTTCTACAATGAGTCGATCGGAAAGACGATAGCGATGATGTGTAATCGTTCGTGAGGGATCGGATTGTTTATAATCATGCGCAGTCATGTGTCAAGCGCTGCCCCAATCCAGACGCACCGATTGGGCACTCGCCGCTCGCCGGGATCCTGTCGCACCCGTGGCCGCCGACGATCGCCGGCGATGTGAGAAGAACAATCGGATTGAGAGATGGGAATTTGAGACCAGATGAGAAAAGGTTCCTATGCTTATTCTGTATTTTCAGATGGATAATAATGTTACCAGTTACAGACTCTTCTCCTCTCTTTAACAGAGTTCTCGCTATCTCACTGCCAACACGGGCCCACCTATACTCATGCGACACACACACATAATAGCTAACACTTGCTACGCCTGAGACATGTCGTTGGCGCCTTCTTCAGTGAACATTCCCTCCTCAGCTTCAGTAGTCTCCAGTCCGGGCGTCACACCTCCCTCCGCCGGAGATGTTGCCTGTCCCCAGGCAACCACAGACAGAAAACATTGCTTCACCACGTACCAGTCTTCCCAGGTAGCTGATGTAGTTGGTATGTTATGTCCCAGGTAGCTGATGTAGTTGGTATGTTACACCATTTGATCAGCACTTGAGGGATTGCAGCATTGCCCTTCTTTACCAGCCTCCTCTCCAACACCTGCTAAAGTTCCAGGTCTTGGGCACTGAGATCCTGCAGCTTGGTGAGATCAGAAAACACAGGAGTGTAACTTGAGGTGAAGGGTTTCAATTGTGAGACAGGAGTGTAATTTGGGGTGAAAGGTTTCAATTGTGAGACATGAAACACTGGATGAATCAAACTGTTGTCAAGTAGTTCGAGCTTGTAAGCAGCTGCTCAGATCTTTTCCAGCACACGAAAAGGACCAAAGGACTTGAAAGCCAGTTTAGGAAACGGTCGGCTGACCACTTAGTGTTGTGTGCAAGGCTGCAACTTCAATAACACTTGTTCCCCAACTTGAAACTGCCTATCAACACGATGGCGATCAGCTTGCATCTTCATGCGGTTTTGTGCAGCTACCAGGCAGTGTTTCAGATTAGTAAGCTGGGCTTCCCTGTCCTGAATCAATTCCACTGCCTCTGAGGGCTCTCGGTCAGTCCTAGGTACAGTGACTCCAGAGTTGGCTTCATACCCATATAGGGCCTTGAATAGAGAGCACCCAATAGTTGTATGATAAGAGGAATTGTACCACAACTCGGCTAAAGATAACCAAGCCTTCCACTTCTTTGGGGAATCATGCACTGCACAACGCAAATACATCTCAAGGCACTAATTGACCCTCTCCGTTTGCCCATCAGTTTGTGGGTGATATGCTGAGCTTCTTAGTAATGTAGTGTCAAATAGAGAAAATAACTCACGCCAAAATGTACTTGTGAACACCCTGTCCCTGTCTGTCACAATGGATTTTGGCATTCCATGGAGTTTCACCACATGATCCAGGACCAATCTAGCAACAGTTGAAGCTGTGAAAGGATGTTTAAGAGGTATGAAATGAGCATACTTGGTATACCTGTCCACAATCACAAGGATAGCATTGAACCCTTCAGATGGAGGCAATCCTTCCACAAAATCCATAGTAATGTCCTGCCAAGCTCTTTGTGGTATAGGTAGTGGTTGGAGGAGTCCAGCAGGGTGGGTATTCTCATGCTTGGCTTGTTGGCAGATTTGGCATTGCTTTACATAATTCTCTACATCTCTCTTAAGCCCCTTCCATTGGAAAAGTTTCTTAATTTTCTGATATGTGGCCTTTACCTCAGAGTGACCTCCCACTGCACTAGAATGCATAGCAGCTATCAGTTTTGTTTGCAGTGCTAAATTGTTAGCTATCTAGACTTTGTATTCTTATTTGATCAATCCTTTGTCCTTGCATTTGATCAATCCTTTTTTCAAAGAATAGCCTTCTTCGTCAGGACTACAAATGGCTAATTTGGTTAATAAGCTTTGTGCTTGTGGATCAGTGGCATAAGCATTCAACACTTCTTGGACCCACAATGGTGTGACTTCAGAAACAGCTTGGATGGCCATTAATGACAGACCCTTGAGAGAGCATCAGCTGCCAAGTTTTCCTTACCTTTTCTGTACACCACTTTGAATTGCAACCCCATAAGTCGAGTTATTGCTTTTCTTTGCATTTCAAAGTGCAAATTCTACTCAGTTAAATGTGAGAGGCTCTTGTGATCTGTCCTGATAATGAACTCCTGCCTCTGCAAGTATGGGCGCCATGTCTCCACTGCCATAATGAGGACTAAGAATTCCTTTTCATAAATGGATAGCTTTTGATGTAGTGGTCCCAAGGCCTTGCTTAAGTATGCAACTAGTTGGTCATTTTGCATCAATACAGCCCCTATTCCTAGATCACAAGCATTGGTCTCCACTATGAATGGTAGGGCAAAATCTGGAATAGCTAAGACTGGAGTAGAAATCATGGTGTGTTTCAACTGAACAAAAGCTTGTTGTGCCACATGGGACCATTCAAACTGCTTGTTCCTTAACAGATTGGTAAGAGGTTTGGCCAATATCTCATAGTGGTGTATAAACTTCCTATAGTAACCAGTCAAGCCAAGGAAACCACGAAGTTCAGTGATAGAATTTAGGATAGGCCAGTTCACCATTGACTCAATTTTACTAGGATCAGCAGCTACACCTTTTTCAGTAATGATATGTCCAAGGTAAGCTAATTGGCTTTGAGCAAAAGAACACTTACTAAGTTTCATGTACAACTTATGTTCTCTCAATTTGTCCAAAACCATCCTGAGATGCTGCACATGGGACTCCAGATCTGGACTATATATGAGGATATCATCTAGAAATGCTAAGACAAATTTTCTGAGAAAAGGTTCCAGCACGGTGTTCATAATGCATTGAAATGTAGCTGGCGCGTTTGTGAGACCAAATGGCATTACCTTGAATTGATAGTAGTTGTGGTGTGTTTTGAAAGCCGCCTTATGTTCTTCTTCTTTCTTCATGCGGACTTGATGATAACCAGACTTCATATCCAGCTTGGAAAAGTATGTAGCGCCTACCAATTCATCCAAGATTTGATTGATGATCGGCATAGGAAATCTATTCTTGATTGTAATGTCATTCAGTTTATGATAATCCATGCAAAAGCGCCAACTACCATCTTTCTTATGCACCAAGAGCACTAGTGATGCAAATGGACTTGTGCCAGGGGTGATTAGGCCCGCAGCTAACAGCTCATTTACTTGTTTTTCAATTTCATCCTTGTGAAGTGGTGAATAGCGATAAGGTTTGGAGTTGACTGGAATAGCATTAGGAAGAAGTCAATTGTGTGATCCAAAGGTCTTTCTGGAGGTAAGGTCTTTGGATCCTCAAAGATGTCCTGATACTGATAGAGTACAATCTGTGCCTCAGGTGGAGGAGATTGCTCTGCTGTAGTGTCCAATGTCTCCACTATAGCAAAAGCCCCAACTTCATTGCCAGCACACCATTTGGCCAACTGTTCGACTCTGATCTCCTGCAATTCCAGGGGAGGTGGCCTGATCCCTTGTAAGAAAATTTTCTTCCCATTTGCTACAAATTTCAGTGTCCTATTCTCCCAATGACAAGTCATGGGAGTGTGTGTTTTCAAACAGTCATAACCCATAATGGCATCAAAGGCTCCCATCTCTAGCACTTTCATGTTAGTGGCAAAAGTCCCTGAGCCCACCATTCCAAATCTGGGACATAAGATTCTATGATCAGCATATCCCTATTAGCCACTTTGACTGTTTTGGGCTTCATTTGGGTTGGCTGAATATTAGCCTTTGCCAGAAAAGAACTACTCACAAAGTTGTGGGAGCTCCCACTGTCCACCAAAATAAGCATCACCTTATTCTTAAGTAAGGCCTTGATTTTGAGAGCTTCTCCTGTATCAGTACCAGAGATTGCATTGATGGAGAGTGAGCAGAATTCTTCAGCTATAGCTTCTTCCACAGCTAGATGCTCTAACACCTCATCTGTCAATGTGACGTCCAAATCATTCAATACCAATGTATTTACATGGGTTTTTGATCTTTTAGTGCACTTAGCCAAGTGTGTTGGGTCAAATGGTTCGGCACAATAATAGCATAAGTTGTATGCCTTGCAATAGTCTCTTTTTTTGTCTCTCTTTGCTTAGAGTAGAGGGAAGTGCCAATTGTTTAGCATTTGGCTTGGGGCCTACAGAAGGTACTGAAAATCTGTGAGAACCCATACTCTTCTGGAATTTGTACTTGTGCTTTTCCATAACTGCTGTTGTATCTTGGCTAGTATAACAACTCTTTCCATGGTTTTAGGCAGTTGAGACTGCACTGCAGCTGAAATGTCTGGCTTCAACCCTTTGGTAAACTGAGTTACAAAGAACATGGTGTCATATCCACTGTTATGCATTTCAATCTGAAACTGTAGGTCCTCAAATTCAGAAGCATATTCTTCCACTGAACCCTTATATTTCAGTTCCAGTAAATCACTCAAGGCATGGATATAATCATAAGCACCAAATTTAGCTTCAACTGCATCCATAAACTGTGCCCAGGTGCCTAACCCATTCTTACGCTTTTGAACTCGTAAACATTTAGCTGCATTCTTATCCATGTGCATAGTTGCTGAAGTAATCCATCTAGATTCAGGAATGTTGAAAATTCTAAAGTAGTCTTCACACTTATCTCTCCAGATCTTAGGATTTTCCCCAGTGAACAATAGAAATTGCATCTTGGGTACTGCCCCTTTTCATGAGTTCTATCCCCAGACTCCCAATGTGGACCAAATGTTGAACAGTTTGGAGGCGGCTCACCATGTCGATGTGGATGTTGTACTGGCCGGCGACGACGAGGTGGAGTCGTCGAAGTTGAGGAGCCTCTTGACGCTGCTCCCAGGTCCTCTTCCACCATGTGCTCCAACCGCAATTGAGCCACCACCTTGCCTGTGTCTTCCACTTGCTTTGCCATGATATCCTTATCCCGCATCACTTGATCAATTGCCTTGGTGTTGAGATCCAGATTGGCTTGCATCTGCTGCTGAGTGAGCTTCACCTCGGCCACGCGCTCGAAGAGCAAGTCCAGACTCTCCAGCATGTGGTCCTAGCATTCGTTGCCTTGGCCCACCGCCGCCACCATTGCTTCCAATATGAACTGAGTTTGGGCAGAGGGTTTCGGAGGCACCGTGGTGGATCACCCGCAAGCCGAACCAGGGTGGTGTAGGAATTACGGTCGATCGATCCCCATCGCTGGTGCTGCACAGCAGACGGCGAGATCTACTCCAACCTACTCCGGTTCCGGTTCAAGGCCGACGATGTACTGGATCTCCCATGACGCAGGCTGAGGAAGGACCGTCTCTAATACCAACTGTCGCACCCGTGGCCGCCGACGATCGCTAGCGACGTGAGAAGAACAATCGGATCGAGAGATGGGAATTTGAGATCGGGCGAGGAAAGGTTCCTCTGCTCGTGCTGTATTTTTAGATGGATAATAGTGTTACCGGCTACAGACTCTTCTCCTCTCTTTAACAGAGTTCTCGATACCTCACTGCCAACATGGGCCCACCCATACTCACGCGACACACACACATAACAACTAACACTCGCTACGCCTGAGACATGTCGTTGGCGCCTTCTTCAGTGAACGTTCCCTCCTCAGCTTCAGTAATCTCTAGTCCGGGCGTCACATATCCACTCTCCCAACTAGTGTCCACTGTTCATGCGAGAGCCACTGCTACCGTCCCGCAATTGACAGCCGCTCATGCGAGGAGTTCTGCATCGCCGCCGCCAGTACGCGGGATAAAGGTAGGTGAATCATGAGACGAGGAAGAAATAAAATCAAGATATGATATATACATATATTTCAATGATGCCATTTGACACCTTTCCCATAATACCCCTATACTACTCATGTATACTACCCATACCACAGGTGGAGTCTTCAGTAGGATACAATTAATTTTAACCGTCGAATGTTTTTATATTAATCCTTTTCAAGCATCAGTATAGTCTAGTATTGTGTACCATAAAAAAGCTCATGAAGAAAGCAGTGTGAAAACTGTCGCGCATGTGTACCGAAGCTACTAATACTAGTGTATTCTAAGTTGTTGTTTCACTTTTCAGGCAAACTGTCCATCGATAGAACGTTTCGGTAGCTTGTGTATTAGTAAAGGTGATCAAGGGTGCGGAGTAGGCGACTCAAGAAGAGAATGAGTGTTGCAAGTTGCAACTGGTCCAAGCAAATTCTGAAATGGCAGGTCAAAAATGCTTATCATGGATAATGTTTTGTACAACTTTGGTCACCGTCCATATACACGATTTTGGGCGTGATTGATAGCGGGAAGGGGATCGTCCTAGAGCCATCCGGCACCGTTTCGTGCACTTGGACCTAGTTTGGTTCCCCCACCCGCACCATATGCCTTCATCGCCTGGTTCACTTGTCCCCTCTCATCCCGTATCCCTCCGTCCACAGAAATCTCCCTCCCCTCGCGAGCTGGGATGGCTTGGTGCACGCATGGTGCATGGGCCCTAATGTCAGTCACTTAGAACTTTGATACTTGCATCCAAACAAAATCTCATCTCAGGATCAACAGCAAAAACAACCAATCATGACTACCTGCACGAGCGCATCCTGATTGCTTTGAGTCTTCACCGTTCGGCCATCCTGGCCCGAGGCACGCACCCCAACCAATCACGCCCTTTGAGTCGCTTCAGCAGCAAAGGTGATCAAAGGCGTGCGTGTAGCAGGAAACCATAAAGCACCCGTCGATGGAAACTCGCTAGGTGACCCTGCCACCGCGGTCTTGCCGAGAAGGGCAGCGGCGCACTCACCTCCGCTGCAAGCCTACAATTGAACGGCAGTGGGGTGCAGTGGGTGGACCGGCCACAATTGAACGGCTCTGCTCTCCCCTCCGCTGCAAGCCTGCAACGTGATCCCTTCAGTAACTCGTCTTCTGCTCCGTCCTCCTGACGACCTCCTCCTCCTGGGTCTTCGACGATGGCGACATTCACCGACGGCTTCCGGGGGATCGAGTTCGGCTCCGTCTTGGAGATCCTGCTCTGGCTCCTCGTCCCTTCTTTCCTCCTGGGCGCGTGGATCGGCAAGCGCCTCGCGGACAGGTACCAGCTCGACGACCCCGCCGTCGAAGCGGCCGTCGGCAACGCCCTCGCCACCGTCGTCGCCGCCGCCGCCTGGCTGATCAAGTCGCTGCTACTCGTCCCTGGAGGCGTCGGCGCCTGAGTATGTTCTTGGCTTGTTGCTGTCACAAGTACTAGGCGGATCGGCGCGCCTTGCGCGCCCGTTCCGAATTATTGTCGTGCAAAAAAAAGAATCAGTTGAAACGGTGTTAGCTTCGTTTACGTGCTGAGAGCAGCGTGACATAGACGTAACATCTCTGTTAAATAGTAACTTGAGGTCTTTTCCGCTCGACGAATGGGAAAAGTATAATTTTTTAGTTATAGGACCCACTCGATAGCAATAGAATTGTGCGGAAGAACGCTTTTAGAAGTTGCGGTTACAATATGAGATCCGACTGTCAGTCTTTATTAAGTGTGTTACAGTAGCTGAGACATTCCTTACTCGTTGAATAGGAATATATTATTTTTTTATCATGATTCATTCCTGCTTGCTGGGAATATATTATTATTTTTTTATCATGGAACTCACTCGTAGAATCGTGGATCCCACCAATCAATGTGTGCGGATCCCACCTGAATAGTATGTGGGTCCCACTTGAATAATGTGTGGATCCCACATGGACCCACCTGAACCGTGGGTCCCATATAAACGGTACCACATGGGCCACAATTCACAAGAGAGCTCTAAAAAGTGTCCTAAAAAAAAGATACTCAGCTGTAGCAATTCAGTCCACGTTCATCGGTTCATGCATGTTCTTGGTGTCTTGCTAGCTGTAAGCTGATCAGGGCTGTCTACGTTCTTTGAAGAACTAATTTCTGATTAAGTACGTAAATAAATGTTGCACGTCAAATTTCAAAGTGGATTCGCCCCAGGAGTCACTCTGAATTATTTTGGCTTGTCTACCTCATACCTGGGTATTTTGCCACCCCCTCACACTCGAATTTTGGAGCCTTTGGATCTAGAATCGGCGGTCTAGATCAACTCCTCTCTCCACCTTATCTCCTCATCCCCACCTCCTCCACCAGCACGCACGAGTCGCAATTTTGCGACGCCACCCCGGCCTCCGCGCCGATTGCCGCCACCATACCGCCCAGCTGCGGCAGCGTCCCCCGCCATCGAAGTCATGGCCCACCACCATTCCACCCCGGCATCAACCAATCCTAGCGAGGCTCCTCCTCCGCATCATTCTTCATCAAATTAGCCAACTCCCCCCCCCCCTACCACCACCACCAACTCCTCCACCGCCGCCAACACTAATCAACTCAATTTTGACGCCCCCACCACCTGCACTGCCCAACCGCCATCCTCCACCACTGCGGCAGGCGGCGCCCTTACCGCCTCGCCGTCCCGCCCACCCACTGCGACCACAGCCAGGCCGGCGAGCTCCCCGGCGACCCTTCGAAGCCCGGTGGTCCTAGGTAACCCAACAACCCCGAACCTAACCCTGGACCCTAACCTCACCGGCGTTGGGGAAGAAAGCTGTCGTGGCATTCTTGGATTCGTCAGAAAAAATTTGAGTGTGCAGGAGATGAGAAATGCACGAGTATGGTATAGCTTTCCCCTTTATTTTTTCATAATAAGCACGAGGAACAATCTCGGTATACTTTGTACTCCTAAATCAGTAGGTCCCCCAAAGTCCAAGTGCATTATTATAGCCTCTATAACCGTTTAAAAACATTCATAGGAAAACGTAGATATTTAAATTTAAATTTCATCGCAAGCAAAAGAAAGTAGTACTATATATACTTTATGCCTACTTCAACATAAATGCCTGGCTTTAGGGCCGGGTCATGAAAAGATAACGGAAATGAACAGAAGAAATTTGTTGTTAGATTTAGTGTCGGTCAACAAGTGTTGCACATGTGTATATGGAAACTACTATTGCTCAGGGTTATTCAAGATTGGTGTTCTATGTCTTATTAAAGTCCTGTGTAGCCTTTATAAAGTGGTGCTTAGATCTTCCTTCTTCTAAAAATTGAATCGGGTCCCGTTAATTTGGGAGTATTTAGGAATTGTGTAGTGTATACTCAGTGGTTTTTATATTTCAAGAAAAGAATTTCTTCTTTTATATTTCAGAATAACAGGTGCATGAAAACTTTAGTTCGAAGATTTGGTAGCTACTTCCATTTGCATGAGGAAAACCATTGCATCTCCAGCAGTTTCCTAATAAATTTTTACCAATAACTAGTCGATTAGAATATCTTAATATCTCATTCATTATTTTTTTGAGAGTTGCTTTTACAGTTCCCCAATAACCTCATTCCAATCCAACTACTGTACTGGGAGAGTCACAACTCCCGCTTTATTTTGGGAGAGTTGGGATGAATTATTAGTTTATCCTAATAATTATTGGGAAAGGGGAAAGGTAAAAGGGATCTGCTGGAGTACTAGTTTTTTACAAACACTCCCAATACGATTGTTGGATTAGGGAAATGGGGACGGCTGAAGATGCCGAAAAGCACCATTGCATTTGCGCTCAGATAATCTTTAGTCTGTTGGAATTTTTTTGGTAACAAATTGTAGAGGATTTAAATTGCTCCCCCTTCCTGCTGAACAGTGCCATTCCCAATTTCTCACCCAGTGCACACCCATTCGTACTCTGATCACTCTCATTAAGACTTTCAGCCACTGGATTAGCAACGATAATCAAAGGTGGATGAAGCAAGGTAGGAGAGAGCTGCCAGTTCATTAACACTCATTTGGTGCATCGTGTGGCGCCAGTGGCCTTTCCCAATCTACGCGGGAAGAAAGCATTTTATCCCCCAATTACAATCGAGCTGAGCGCACCGAGGACAAGAGAAAGAGCACTAGGCCAGCCATGCCGATTTCAGGCAGGAGCTGCGGGTCACCATCGAGTCGACGGTTGGTCTTTTTGTAAATGTTGCATGAATTTAATGGTTAAAAGGGAAGCATATCGACATTCTTTGTAAAAGAAGGGGAAAAGGGTAATATGCAGAGCCTCCTCAATTTATCTGAAATTTTATGACAAAAGTAGATGATTTAGATTTAGAGCCCCTTTGGTAGGGCTGAGCCAACGGCTCCTTGAATGGCTTCAGTTGAAGCTATGCCAAAGGGCTTCAAAACAAATGGGTCCATGCAAGAAGCAAGTGAGAAGCCGTTTCATTTTTGTACTGGGGAGATGGAGCCAGAAATTGCAGCTCCTCCCGCATGCCCGCATGAATAGTTATAGAGCTGCCCCTACACTTCACCAAATTTACATCCAAATTGCCACCGTAGCCGCAGGCACCTGATCCCCATCTGGCCATCCTCTGTACCATGACTCGTCTCCTCTCCGCGACTCTACTCCCTCTCTCACAGAAACGATGGCGCCCCATGAATCCCCTCCGCGCCTGACGCCGGCCGCGTGCAGGGAGGCCACTCCGGGTGGGAAAAATAGCGGCTTCACCATGACCGAGCTCGATCCTAGGATTGGGGGCGCAGGAGCCTTTGCATCTAGGCCATATGGCATCCTGCGACCGAGTAGACCGGCGGTTGCCGGCCAAGGCGTGGCTCAGTAGGCGGCTGACCAGGGAGCGGCTCACCAGGACGATAGCTCATGGACCAGCGGTCCGGTGACCGCCTCAGCCGTAGGTGCAGGAGTGTGGCCTGCACTCCTCCCTCTATGGTGTGGGCGCCGGTGTGCTTCCCGAAGGGGTGACCATGGCGGGTGGCGGAGTGTTGCTAGATTGGTGGAGCAGCACAGCGGCCGCAGCTCTCGGGCCGGATTGGCTCTCTAGCATCTTGGCGGCATCGTCGCCGTCGGTGTCGGCGTCAGCCGGCAGCCAGAGCACCGAGGCAAGGGAGGCAAAGATGCCTGTTCGAGGAGCCTCTGCTCGCCGTAGAGGAGGACGCGGTGGTCAGGCACCTAGAGTCGTACATATATTTATGGGTCCACCAGAAGGTTTGGACAATCCTAAATATGGGGCTCCACACCAAGACGCATCTAACATAGAGACCATGGTGCAAGACGGTGTAGTCTACATGGAAAGACAGGAACTAGTCGAGATTAGGAAATTACTCGTTGTAATAAGAGGAGAACTCCTCTAGTCATATCCGACTAGTATTCTTATAACCAATCGACCTGTAACTCTGCCCTTGACAAAATAAGGCGAGGCAGGGACCCCCTCCAAAGCAATTCAATCCACACACAAGACATAGGGTATTACGCAATCTAGCGGTCCGAACCTGTCTAGATAGTGTGTCTGCATTTACCTTCGAGTTCCTGATCTTGACGAGCCCCACTAACCAAAATACTATCTCGGACACCCCCTCGGTAGGTTGCTAGATTTAAACATTGATAGAGGGGCTGATAACAACAAGGGAAATAAACCTAGGACAAGTGCAAGTCATTGGTTTCAAAAACAAATGGGCAATCTATCAGAATGTTATGGCTTTGGTGAAGGACGGTGGTGCTGTTTCATGAGCAAATGAACATTTCATTGCATCTCTCGTTAAGCTTCAACCTATAAAAAGATTAAAAAAGAACAATACTTTATTTTCACTCCAAAATATTTGACTATCCTACTTTTCGAACTGTTTTCCTCTGCTTTGCACGCTCATCCGGCGTTCTTACCATCATATCATCATACGGCTTAAAGCGGGGAAGCAATGGTCATGCGTCAGTGATCGGTAGGTGCTGTGACTATGGAGTGCGTGCTGTCCAGTCCTAGAGACCTAGACTCCCCCTACTGTCTAGTGACCGGTAGTGCGAGGCCGAGAGCAAGGCAGCTTGCTGGCCCGCGCGGGAATGGAGGAAGCTTCCCTCTCCCGCCACCCCTTTCCTCTTCCGGAGCGGACCTATCCGCCTCCTCCCCCACTCTCCTCCCCTTCGCCCGTCTCGGCAACCGCAAGCGAACAGCGCACTCGGCCGACCATTGCCCGTTTCAGCTCACGCCCGCCGGGCCTCTGACTAGTCCATGTCGGGGCGGACTCGTGCTCCGCTCGCCGGATGGGATGCGCGATGGGATGGCATGGCCGCAATCGATCCCCAGCCTCTTTTTCCTCCGCGGCCGCGTCGATCGATCGCGTTCTCCACCTCGCGACAGCTAGCCGCAGCGCTGCTCGTTCCACCTTTCCTTTTCTCGGCGTTCTTGCGTGCGTCGTCCGGCTCGAGCTTCCTCCTTCCTCCGGCCGGCCGATCGATGGCGGCGCTGAGGGTGTGGGAATGGGAGGTGGACCTGGACGCGGCTCTCGACGTGGCGCTCTGGTGCCTGCCGCTCCTCCTCGTCGCGTGGCTGGTCGGCGGCCGCGTCGCCAGGGGGGACCCGCTCGACCCCGTCGCCGACGCCGCCGCTGCCGCGGCCGCCGCCGTCGCCGTCGCCAATGTCGTCGCGCGCCGCCTCCGCTGCCGCTGCCTCTGGCGCCGCTAGGGGAGTGGTGGTCCCGCTCGCCGCCGTCGGGTGAGGGTTCTGGCCTGCTGCTGCGCTTCGCTTTCTATCTTGTGGATTGTGGCTTGTGGGTGGATGCTACTGTTCAATCGGTCGGCTGTAGCAGATCGGTGGTGGAACTGTCTATGAATAAAGACAGATGATTTCCTCTTGTTTCCGTCGCGTTCCTTTAATTTTTCAAGTCGATTTTGTGGCTGGATGGATATGCATCGTGCATACGTTTCCAGGCCGGCGGCGCCGGATCGGAGCCTCGCCGCCGGGAATCGACCGGCAATCGAGGGGAGCTGGGGACAGGAACATTTTGCAACATGTGATCAGCGATTCAGCGTGGTTACGTAGGTGAGTGCTCGTTCGTTGTCTTCCTCCTTCAGACGTGGCCCTTATTTCTGTCGAGTTCTTGCCCCGGCTGCTGGCCGGCGTCGCCGCCGACCGAGCACGAGCAGCGTCAGGGCGAGGTGGCTGCTCCTCAAGATCCGCGCGCTCGAGCGGGTGATTTCTGGATATCCGGCGCGGTTACCCCGGTGATGAGTTGGGGGTGAGATTTGTGGTGGTTTCTTCTTCAGTAGGTCATGGCTGTGCAGCTGAACATGAACTTGTTCTTCAGATGATTGGCCACGAGCTGATCTGATTCCGATCAGCGCCCGTCACTGCCAGGCTCAAACTTTTAATCATTCTCAAACTTTTCTTGCTATTTCTCACGGCGATCAAAGAAGCATGCGTGCTTTTTTAGAAAGGAAAAATCAAGCGCGTTCATTTATTAGCCAATTCTTTTCCATTGGGCCGAGCCTAACTCGGTTGGACCCGATCCAGTCCACCCCCACCCGGGCCAGGGTCTCTTACGGCCTTTCTCCCTTCCAATTTTTTTTTATATTGTTTTTCGATTTTGCAGAAATATACAGTCGAATAAAAAATTTGCAAAAATGGGTTTATACCGCCGGCTGAAACGGTGGTATGGCCCTTACCGCCGTTTCAACCGGCAGTAGGGGTCTGACAGCCCCTACGCGGGTCCCTACCGCCATTTCAGCAGGCGGGAGAGCCCTACCGCCATTTCAACCAACGGTAAGGCCCTCACCCCCTTACCACTGCCGTCGAAGTAGTGCGCGCGCAGATCGAGGTACCCCCGCTGGTTGAAATAGCGGTAAGGACCCTTAACACCGGATGAACTGCTGGGGGTTCGCCCTACGCTCGCTCGGTTTACAGAGAGTGCAAGGGGAACCATAGAGGGAAAGAAGGAAGGAAAGGAAGAGAAGAAAGAAGGGAAAGAAGGAAGGAAAGAGAGAAAGAAAGAAAGAGAGAAAAGAAGGGGAAGAAGCTATTGTCAACAAGTATGTTTTTCAATCTTGTAGTATAGTAGATTTAGAAATATCTGGTAGTTTTAGATGTACAAAAATCTAGATTAGTTAGTATAGTAGATTCAGTATTTAGTTCATAGTAATTTTAGCGTAGTATAGTTTGATGCAATTTTAATATTTATATTATACAACCGTAGGATGCCAAGACGTGAAAAGCTAGGAAACCAAGGTAATCTTAGTGCACGTTATTACGTTAACTGCTAGTCGTATGGTTTCATGTTAGTTGCTTTCAGTTCTTACAATGAAAATGGTAAAGGTGGAGTGGTGCTCCGTTGACCGGAAATGCCTTCAACCTTTTGCCTCTGCCTAGTGGTGTTCCACTGCCCATGTGCTTTTGCGGCGATCCTTGCAAGGTAGCTAAGTTCGATGCAGAGGACATGTATAGGCAGAGCTACTGAATGTGTTCAAACTTTCAGTTTGAGCCTACACTTTGTTAGCGCCGCATTAACAAGATGGTGAGGAATTGATGTTCTATAATAATTATTTCGTGTCATATGACATCTTGCATGATTTTTTTTTGTTTTGTAACAATTGCATTTGTTGCAGACCCCTCCACCGCTCTGTGATTTTGAGCAGTGGATTGACACTGAGATCAAGCTTGAAGACAAGGAGGAGATACAGTACATGTTGCGGTGGGTGGCAGAGAACAAGGAGAGGATCGAGAAGAGACTCAGAGAGAAGGTTGCAGAGAAGGAGCACAAGGAAGAGGAGGAAAGGAGGCGTGTTGCTACTGAGAGGGAGGAGAGGGTGGGGAAGCTTGAGCGTGCACGCCGAGCGAAAGCAGCGATCGAGGAGAATCCCGATGCCCTAAGGAAGGGAAAGTGGCCTTGTTGTACTCAGTAGTCTCTATTATTGGCTAGTTTCATGGTTTATTCATGGATAATGTTGTGTACTGTTGGACCTTTCATTGTGTTGTCCTTCGGTCATGTACTCCATTATTTGCCGCATATTTGTCCTTCCTTTTGATCGATTATTTCAATTATGTAGTTTTAATAATTATTTCAAAATTGTTTAGACATGTATAGTGAATGCACGAAATCATTGAAAAGCATTAAACTTTTGATCTAGATAGAGTAGTTCACGAATGAGCACACATCGTACGTTACACAATCGTACACATGATAAAAGATACAAGTCATCCTACGCACTAAATGCGTCCTCGCTTGAAACGAGGCTCACCGGCACCACGACCACGCCTCGCTGCCCGCTACGCTGCTCTGGTCTGCTGCTGGTCGTACATCAACAGCTTCGGCGGGCCAACGTAGCAAGTCGGACGTCGTCCTGATGCCGCCTCTGGTGGTGCCGCCGCAGGTGGTGTCGCAAGATACTGGGTCACGCCCGGTGGAGGACCCTGCGGGGCGTCAGGCAACTGGGAGGGACCGATCATGTCAGGCTCAACTCGGAAAAGGTCGTCGATCCAGGTGTGGGTGCTGGACCTCTGTCCCTCGTCGATGGAGTCCTCCGAAACCCATTCGCGGCCTGCGAACCCTATTATGCAACAAAGGAAATGGTTTTCTTAGCTCCGTTGCGTAATTTAAAAGGAATAGAAAAAATGTATTCATCACGCACCTGCTGGACGTATCTCTGTGCCTGGTGCAGCTGAAGAGGGCCACGAGGAGCACACTCCAGTATAACCGGCATGCATCTGCGTGGCTGTCGGCAAGACGTTCTGCGGAACGGTGGACGGACCAGGTGTGGCATACCAAGACGGTGGTGGTGCTGGTGTGGCGTAGGACGTCCCGGCCGGTGGCGGACGAACAGGCGGTTGAGAGGACGTACCTGCCTGCTGAGTAGGAGTTGGACAGGACGAATAGGGGTAGGCCGCCCGTGGTGGAAGTATGACATCCCCATGACCGCCATGGCAGCTGACAGCCCTCATGAACCTACTGTAGGCGTCCCGGACCCTCCTGTACAGCGTCCGGTGCTAATGAGCAGTCACGTCGTCGTAGTGGTCGATGCCGTACGTCAGCTTTGTGGCTACCTTAGCAATAACGTCGTACTTTTGGGGAGAGAAAATGGTTCAAATTAGTCACACCAAATGATGCAAGTTGAGTAAAAAAATACAGTAGCTTACCGTGTAGTTGAAGTTGATGTCTCTCGAACGCGAATACGTCTGCGTGGCTGGCGTGGTCTCCGTCGCTGGTTCCCTCGGAACATACGTGACGCGCGTCCTGGTCCTCGATAAGAACCACTGAAGGTACGCTGCGAAAGTGTCGTTGTCGTGTGCACGGGCCTCCTGCACCACCTCATCTAGTGCGGTCATCCACATGTCGACCCACTGAACCATCCTCGGAGCCCATTGGACTCCAGGCCCACCACCACCACCACCCTGACGGCTAGCCCTAATGGAACCATTGTTGCACAAGTTATATAAATGAAAAATTAACATTTCAAGGTCAATCAAAAGGCTAGGGGTGTACCTATGAACGACGGTCGGGACAACAGACATAACCGGAAGTGGGGAGTGCTGGTACAGGCCAAACTGCCTCATCACACGGTGAACCGCATAGTCCTCGACGTGGATGTCATAGACTAGTGGCCTCATCGTCCTCCAATACTCCATATCCCGATGGCACAGCGAAGAGAGGCCATGCGGGGCACGAGCCTGCACCTCCTCGAAGGTGTAGGGTCTCCACCTCACGTCAGTGTCGACAAGAGTGTCGAACAGACCGACGAAGTCCGGGTACGACTCGTCTGCACCCCCACCCATATTACCTGCAACAAATAAAATCACAATTTGGCATTTATGACTTCGAATAATTATAATTTAAGTCCATTTGAATTAAAAAAATAAATGAAAAGGAATTCTCTCTCCTTTTCTTTTTTCTTTTTTTCCTTCACCTTTTTCTTTTTTTCTTTTTTTCCCTTCCCCTTTTCTTTTTCCTCCGTGTTCCCCATCTCCATCTGCCTTATCTTTTTCTCGTCTCCTCTAGCTTCCACCGCTTTCTCCCTCACGCGCTCCCCGTCGCCGCCCGACCCTCGGGTCCCCGGTGTTGCTCCGCCTCAGCTCGCCGCCAACACCGAGCTCCACCGCCATCCCGTCGTCGCGCCGCCTTCAGTCGCCACCCGGCCCTCGGGTCCCCCGTCGCCGTGCCGGCCAGCTCCCCGTCGCCTGGCCTACCTGCGGGCCCTCCTCAAGGGCAAGCGTGGGAAACGGCCGAGGAGGAGCCGCGGGAGCCGGTTTTTTTGGCTCCGCCTCCCCGAAAGGGCTCCAGAGCGCGCGCCCTTTAGCAGGGCTTCGAGAGAAGTCGCTCCCGGAGCCCTACCAAATGAGCCCTATATATAATATCTTTGGGTGCCTTTCTGAATTCTGAAAGGTGGAGAGAGTGCAGACAATTCGAATATGTTGCTGCTAAATTTGGTGTCTTGTGCATACCAAATTGTGCCAGTTTTGGGTATGTGTCGACGACACTTGGCAAGTGGCATTGCATTCGATCTGCGAAATTTCACTGAATTTTGAGAGTTTCTGGATTTTCGCCGGTGAACCAAAAATAAGTGCACTGATGCTATATACTATCTCGGTATCAAAATATTTGTCGCCGTTAACTTTTGATCATAACTTTTGACCATTCATCTTATTAAAAAATATGTAAGTATCATTTATTTACTTTGTGACTTGCTTTATCATCAAAGTTATTTTAAGCGTAACTTATGTTTTTCGTACATTCATAATAAATCTTTAAATAAGATGAATGCTTAAATATTACGAGAAAAAGTTAAGAGCAATAAATATTTCGATAGGGAGGAAGTATTTTCATAAAGGAAAAATAAACAATCAGCATGGTGGGCGCTCTCTCGTTTGCTCATCAACACGTCATTTGATGAGTTGATCGATTCTTGATCTCTTCTCTTTTCTCTACTCACCAAAATGAAAGCAGACCACTGATGTCTGATGTCTCATGGCAATGTCCGACCTCCGAATGACAATCTGCGTGATTAGTCTCCCGCTTGCAGCTTTTGTCCATGCTTAGAGAAAATACTGTGGAAGCTTTAGGTTATAACAAATTGGAGTCCCTCTGTACCAAAACAAAACAAGTCACTGCATTCAAAATTTGTCCCAGAACATATTATTATTGTTGTCTATTTAGCATGTACACTCACATGTGGCATTCAATTAGCATCAAATATCGTTAAAGTAGGACAATCAAAATCATTTCACACCTCTGTTAATTTTTTAGGATAAACTTTTTTTTTTTTGAAATCAAGGGGGTATGTTTTGATATCCTGATTAGGTTCTGCGTCATCGGAGGAGGTTTTTGCTCGATTTTCTCTAATTATCTGAGAGTTAGATTATGGTTTGTTCCTTTGGTAAATTCTGAAATGATTACATTTGCTTTGCCAGTTATTCTTCCATTTCTGCATCCTCACACTTCAATTGTACCATAGATGATCGATCACACATCGTGACATGGAGGTGGGGAGCACCCTCCCTGCGTTGTTTCCCAATCGGACGGCTGAAAGGAAAAATCATTGTACCGTTACCAGGAAAGCAAGAACGACAAGTTGGCTAGAAAACGCGAAAGCCTGCAGCTGGGGCCTACTCATCAGCCTCTCATTAAGCCGGGATCTGGCTGCTATCCACAGTGGCGCACGTGTGAACGGCCGACCAAGCCACGTGGACCACCTGTTCTTGCGATAGTAGGAGGGAGATCTCAGCGCTGCAGCCCCAACCCCTCGACCTCAAGGCCAGGAGGCGGAAGGTCGGAAGGAATCGGACTATCGGAGCTGATCCGGCCTCTCTCTCAGGGTAAGCAATCCTGCCGTTTCTTCTTCGGTTCTGGATCTCTGGTGCAACCGGCCCCAAGAATCGCATGAGTAGTAGGTGGGATGCTTTGTCGAATTGTGATTCCTCTCCGAGAGATTCGGTTGGCACCTGCGCTTCATTCCAATTTCTTTGGAAAATTTATGCATTGAGAAGCGCATTCGAGTTGAGATGAGGATCACTCAAGTGTGGATACTGGATAGGAATAAGGATCCTACGATATCAGTAATTCCGCTCAATGGTGTTCTTGAGAGTTCAGATGATTGTTTCCTTTGCATTTTTGTATTCGTATGAATTTCTCAGAGACACTTCAAGTTATTGTTGATTTGTTGCCTTATCTTTGCAGGATCACTACAGTTTGACGCATTTGGAGCTGGCCTTTCTGACAGGTGACAGCAAGAAGATGAGTGCAGGACATGGCGACACAGGGGCCTCAGGTATACTGCAAATGGCCTTCTCTTCTTGCTACTGCTTTAAAGGAGCAAGCTGGAAATTCCAGCGTCACAAGGAAATGCTTGACAAATGACATTTGCATTAGTGACGACACACACATGTCCAACCAAAAATATAAATACATAATTTTCTCTGAGGGCTTTCTGATCTTGGTCATTCTGCAGCATATGTATAGTAACACACTGGTTCTCTCTGAAGTATTGTTTAAAGTTCAAAGCAGCCGTGTGTATTGCACTATGGACTCAATTGCATCTTTGCCTTGCAGCTATGATGGCAAAGCTGAAGGAGTTATTGCACAGAAGTGAAAATCGCATTTGTGCTGATTGCAGCGCGCCTGATCCCAAATGGGCGTAAGTATTTGCATGACCTTGAATCACCCTCTGAGTGATTTGGTTGAGCTTGAATATCCCCTTCTTGGGCTCTGTTAGTGCTTGTGTAGATGACATATCAGCGGAATATATAATGAAATAACTCGTTATTCATAACCCCGCAATATTTTTTAGGAATAGAATATTTCATTATAAATCTGAAGTGTATTTGTCTGTTTCACACCCTTTTCGTTTTCAACATGATCAGGTTTGTATGCAATATGCAGAATCATTTGCTTCTAGCTTTTGTGAAACACAACCCTCACAAAAGTAAATGGGTTTTCTCCTTGCAGATCAGCCAATATTGGGGTATTCATTTGTGTAAAATGTTCTGGCGTCCACAGAAGTCTTGGTACACATATTTCAAAGGTTTCCCTACTTGCAACCTAGATAACTTTACACGCTTCCTTTTTGTTTCTATTTTTTGAAATTACAATCGTACCAGAAGGTTTTTCCCCCTAGCTTACTAGCCTTCTAGTAGCAATGCAAATATTTGTAAGTTGTAACTATATAAATAACTTTTAGTATTAGTTCATATATGGAAATATTGCTATTAAGCCATAATATCACAATTAACCTGTTATTTTTCTGGCACAGGTTCTGTCAGTAACACTAGATAAGTGGACTGACAATGAAGTTGAGTCAATGATAGAAGTTGGTGGGAATTCAAATGCCAATGCAATATATGAGGCTTTTCTGCCAGAGGGCTACCAGAAGCCACATCCAGATTCTAGCCAGGAAGAGAGAGAAAAGTTCATCAGGTATGTAATTATTTGGAAATGATTTTTCTTTATCAATGAGCACAAGAAACTTCAGCGAGCTGTTTGAGGATTGTTATTTGCTTTACAAACTTGATCTTCGGAAGGCATTTCGATTCAAGAGTGTAGCGTACTAACGAGCTCCATATTGTTACTGTCATAGTCACTACTACCGATGCATACATTCCCAATGTTTCAGGTCAAAATATGAGCTGCAGGAATTTCTGAAGCCAAGCCTGCGGATTGTCTCTCATCATACTAGTGATGACTGTGGAAAGCATGCAGGCAGTGCCTCCCATTCTGATGGTTCCAAGAGTGAAGTAAGCTGTCACAGAACCTAACATTTATTACAAGACGTTCACTTTCTTACTCAGTATTTAGCGTGTTCTGTAATTCTTTTTTTTTTAAAAAAATTGCAGATCGGCATGATTGAATTCATCGGAATATTGAATGTCAAGGTGATAGGAGGCACCAACCTAGCCATCAGGGACATGTCAAGTAGTGACCCATATGTGGTCCTGACGCTTGGGCATCAGGTAATTTTGGTCCGTTTGTCATATTTCTAACAGAATAAACAAGTATTCTTTGTTGTCAAATTTCAGCACGCCCTTGTTGAGTGCAGAAAGTACAATCTTCTGTAATCAAAGGCAACCTGAATCCTGTCTGGAATGAAGAACTGAAGCTCTCTGTTCCTCGGGAATATGGACCTCTGAAGCTGGTAATTAACATGAATCTGATAATGCTATCTGGATTTTGATGTTTTTGATGCACCTGAGTTTGAGAATGCCTCATCAAATAACCAATGTTATTCTCCTTTACTCTCCCACAACACAACAATGCAAACAGCAAGTGTTCGATCACGACATGATGTCCAAGGATGATCTCATGGGTGAGGCCGAGATTGACCTGCAGACGATGATCAACGCCGCTGCTGCGTTCGGTAATCCGGAGCTGCTGGGCGACATGCAGATCGGCCGGTGGCTCAAGTCCGAGGACAACGCGCTCGTCAGGGACAGCGCCGTGGTGGTCGCCGGTGGCAAGGTGAAGCAAGGGGTATCGCTGAAACTGCAGCACACGGAGTCCGGGGAACTAGAGCTGGAAATGGAGTGGATGCCGCTCAACATGTAGAAAAAGCTGTGAAGTTGCAAACTTTGTTTTCCTGTCAAATTGCAAACTTTATTTTCTGAAATCAAAACAATCTGCGTATTGGCAGAACATAAATGGAGTTGTGCTCAGAGGATTTCATTTTGCTTTTGTTGCAATCAGAAAATGTTCAGTGGGAGTTCCAAGAGTTCTTGCAAATAAAGCTCTTCGCAGAAGCAGCCTTTGGAATCTGATTGCGCTTGTGATTACAACAAGCTTAACTCTTTGAGCATGTTCTGTCAACGTAGCCATCTGTCAGCTTAACTCTTGAGCATATCCTGTTGAAATTGAAATTGCCGTGCCAGTGCGGCAGTGCCAGTAATCCGTTTTGTTGATGCAAATTTGCTTTCATGCGGCAGACACAAGAAATCTGCTATGCATTCTTCAACTAAATAAATGCTGTGTTCGAGCAGTGGCAGTTGGAATATGTAAATTTTGCTAACTTGAATATTATTTTGATTTTGTTGGCTAGTTGCGAACTATTCGACAAGTAGCAACAGAACCTGGAAATTTTGTTAAATTAAACCAATGAACCCGGAATTTTCCTCAATTTTAGAATTGGTGTGGCATTCTCCTTAAAAATTGAGGATTTGCGTTAACTTTTGCTTCGTCCTTCAAATCCTTCGCCGTTATTCTCTAACCACGTCGATACAGAGCTTGCAATTGTTTGGATTACCTATGGGGACCGATATCCAAATGCATCAGCCGCCATCAGAATAGGAAAAAAGAATTGTATTGCAAGGTAGAACAAACGAAGGGATATGCCGATGAACACAATGCTCAGTGGAAAGAGAAGTCGTTTTTTGGTTTGCCGGCTCACGGTGACCTAAAAGGCCACCACTGCCTCAACCTTTTATGAACTCATCATCGCATTGCCCAGCGGATTTCCTTTTTTTTCTAAGAGAGCGGTAAAAACAGAGATCCTTTTGCCCATCGTCAATCAAATCCAACAAAAAAAAACAAAAAAACAACGGGCAAGAAGAGAAACAAATCGATCTGCGCGACGGGACAACAGGGCTTCAGTGTGTGTAACAACATGAAAACGATCAACGGCGGATGAATCCGCCTCACCGAAATCCGCTAAGATCCTTTCGGATCCAAATCATCATCAGCCCACGCAACGAGTCCATCTCAGCGCGAAAGAAAGCAAAATCGAGAAGAGACGAGATTAACACGCCGGAAGAGAACAAAGCGAGCTCCGGGCGATCGATGGCGGCTAGGGTTTAGGGCTGCGGGTACCTGGGGCATCACCGGGAGGTCAGTTTATATAGAAGAGTCGGAGAGATTTGGAGGCGGCGGGCGCTAGGGTTTCTTCAGACGGAGGCGAAGCAGCGGTCTCCAAACCAATCAGTCTGTTGGAATGGGCCAAGGCCGACATGGGCAAAAGCAGCCCAAACGGCCAAACCCGTCCGTATTTTTTTTCTTTTTCTTTTTGGTACACGACGGGGTGTATATTGCCTTCTTGTAAGTCTACGGACTGTCACGAGCCTAGGTAGCGAGGAGGGGGTTGCCGGCGTCGCGCACGGCGGTGAGTTCGGCGGCGCCGCCTCGAGCAGGGTCGAAAGGGGAGAGAAGACGGGAGAGATAGTTTAGGTTTCTGTTCTTCGTTACGCTTCGTTCTCGAGCTCTGGGTCTTTACCGGCAGCCCATGGGCCGTTAACGGGTTACAGGACCGGAGGCCCAGCTACGGCACGCAGGCCGGCTCTTGCTATTACATGGCCTTGGGCCCATAAACAGTAGACGGTAACGTTCCCCCTGTTAAGAAGCAACTTGTTCTCAAGTTGAAAACTCTCGAATGGAATCAGAACACCAGGCATCAATGGAACTTGTTAAGCAATGACTATCACCCCACAGTGCTATCATCAATGGAAGGGAAGCTTATCTTCAAGGCGTGCAGATTCTCCCAAGTAACCTAGGTTGGAGGCAATTCTTACCATTGCACCAGTCCGAAGGGAATGGAATCATCTTGTTACCCACCTTCTGGAGTCAACTCTGAACAACCTGCACAGGATGGCATACAGTTGTTTGAAGGATACAATTGAGATTAGCATCATTGCTCACCATGGTATTAGGAGGTAGAGCTTTCTTCAGGTGTGATACAGATATGACTGGGTGAATATGACTTGTGTTAGGTAATTGCAGTTTGTATGCTACATGCTCCACTTTCTATGTTATCAGGTAGGGTCTAAAGAACTTAACTCAGTTTTTGGTTTGATCTCTTGGCTACTAACATATGGACATAAGATTGTAACTTGACATACACCCAGTCACCCACTTCAAACGTTCTTTCCTATCTTTTCTTGTCAGCCTGATGCTTCATACGCTGCTAAGTTCTCAACATGTTATGTTTTATGACAGTAGACATCTCATTTCTATCCTTCAACCATTCGATTCGGCTTTAGGTAGGAAAGGGTTTCCTGCAAGCTTCTTTTGCCTATCCCGACTCCAGAGTCCCCTTTTATCTTAGGAAAAATCTTTTTAGATCAATATCCGACTTGGTTTTAATTTTTTTTTAAACGAACCAGGTAGGAGAGCTGTCGATTATATTAAAAAGAAGGAGTTCCAGGCTGGAGACGAAAAATGAAAAGAAAAGAAAATGAACTCGCCCGGTTGGATTGGAATATCAACGCGGGTAGCCACTCAACTCAAAAACTACTACCCCCAACCGGTTGGATTGGGACATCAACGCGGCCTCATCACTCCACTCGCCACAGCGGCACCTACCAACATCCCCGCTCATAATTCGCCAAAACTTCCAAACGTGGCCCGACGTCGACAGGGAACCGATAGAAGTAGACTGCACCGCGTCGAGAAGGCCACCACCATGCGGGATCCTTCGCTGTAGTGCCGCTGCAACACGACACTCCACCTGACATAGTGATACCATCGAATCTGGACCTCTCGCAGGCTGCCTTGCAGTCGCCACCGCGATAACATGACACGCGGGGGCCTCGCCACATCCGCCGTTGGACTCCACCTCACTCTCATCGCCTCGAAGAAACGCCATGTGCGAGGGCCTCGCCACACCCGCCGTAGTACTCAACGTCCCGGATCCGGGTTTTTTATCGTTGTCAGCATGGTGAGCAATATTGCCCTCCTCCACAAGATCTCCGTCAATTAGCTAAGCCGGCGCTTCAGGTCGACCTCGCCTCGTTGCTTCATACATGCAAAAGCATCCACCGCCATGTAAGCAAGCCAGAGAAGTCGCTTGCGCCATCTTTCGACAATGTACCGTACCAAGTAGCCCAGCCAAGCTGAGCAACCTGTCGCGGTCCGCTGCATGCCTAGTTGTCCCACGATGTTGTTGCCGCAAGCGCCATCCTCCGACGCAGTCCCACGCCGCATTGACCGTTGCCAAGCAACGCCAGCCGCCGTGGTCCGCTACAAGCGGCCAAGACCGACAGCCATGCGACAACCTCTTGCCGCTACCATAACTGCGATCGCCTCCACGTGGCCTTGGCAACACCCATCCAGCTTGCCACACGGCGGAATTGTTGCCACCAGCTGCGGTCGTCCATGACTAATGAACTAGGAATGCCACAGACCGAGATGGGTATCTAGAGACGACGCCTCCAAGGAGAGCACGGCGCCAATAGCGCCGCCATCGCTCGTCCATAAATTGGATAGGGTTTTCACCCAGAGGACCCTGTGCAGCAGGGTTGTAGCTCAGAAATGATGCCCCCAACGGGGAAAACGACACCCTAGGGTGCCACCATCATCTCCACCAGCAAGAAGGCCGACAAGGGCTTTCGCCTGGAGCATCCCAACCCCTGCACGCTCACGGCTCGGCACTCCCAGCTATAGTCACGGCAATTCATCTAGAGCGGCGGCGTCGCCGCGCCTCCTCGCACCACGCCGCCAAACCTCCACGTCCGCTCGCTCGCCGGTAGTCATCCTCCACGCACCGCGCCCTGCGCTACCCCGCGTGCGGCCTGCGCGCAGCACCTCCTCCGCGCCGGTGGCATCTCCGTGCCGCCGTCCTTCGCGCCGCTATTCTCCACAAGCTGCTGCCAGTCTCCGCACCTCCTCCGCGTCTCCTCCTCTGGTGCCTCCTCCGCGCCGGTGGCATCTCCGTGCCGCCGTCCTTCGCGCCGCTATTCTCCACAAGCTGCTGCCAGTCTCCGCACCTCCTCCGTGTCTCCTCCTCTGGTGCCTCCTCCGCATCTCCTCATACTGGCGGCCCCACTCCCCCTGCTTCAGCCACCCCATCGCAACTCGACTCGAACGTCGCGAGCCGAGCACCGCCGCACCTTGGACTGCGCCCTCCAGAGTGGATCCGGGTGTGCGCATGCCGGACCAGGGCTGCCGACCACTGCCGAAGTCGCTAGCAGCATCGCCCCCTCCGGTGGTAGCGAGGGGGAGTGGAAGGGAGCGGCGGCAATTCCTGGCGCCGGCCCCCACGAAGCGCGCACGGCCACAGCCACAGCATACGCCGCCGCCGCAGACCACCCCACGTGCTGTGACGCCACCACCACTGGAGGCCGCAACACCCGCGCGCGCTCGCTGCTGGCGCCGCAGGGGCAAGCCGTTGCCTATCTTTTCTAAGCATTGTTGATCTTTGGCTTGCCTATACGGATGCTACTGTTATGTATTACATTTTGTGTATGTGCAATGCTATAGTCGATTGTTCTTGCAAATCGACACATAGTCTTTGGCAATCTGAATAATTAGTTATGCTGCCAAATTTATGGTTATAACTTATAAACTACGATTCATACCTTCTGCATTGTTCATAGCTGGACCTTTAAAAGCTACACTCAAATACAACTATTAAGGCATAATGTCTACACTAATGCTGACAACACAGATCATACGCGCCTTCTCTACGGGCGCGGCGTTAGCGCGCCAACCATCATCGTAGTAAAGTCATTCACGCAAATAGAGTCATTCCCGCAATAATTTGATGGAGCATTCGAGCTGTAATAAAATAATGAACCGATAGCTAAAGCTTAAGGCCCAGTATGAAACTGAGGCAGGCCAGCCAAACCTTCTCGCTTGGCCCGCTAGGCGCGCTTTCGCAGCCTGCTTCAAACCCTCCTCCTGATCGGGACTGCTTCCACCTCCTCCGTGCGAGGCCCGCTCAAGCTTCCACCTCCCTGTGCGGCCCGCTCAAGCTTCAGGCGACACCGTCGCCTTCTCGACGGGATTGTTTGCACTCCGTACGCTCCGTTTGCATCACCCGTAGAGGCACAAGAAACTACAGATAGAACCTTATGCTCCATGGACTCGTTGCCTACCTGAAGATAAACGACCAATGCAGAGTTCAGAAGCAGCAGTACTGAAGTCCAAAATTCATACAACAGCACGTTCAAATCCTCAATCTCGACACCAGGAGGACTATAAATTTCACACCAACCCGCGCCTCCATCCATCCAACACGAAATCAGCCACAAGCCCACGACCATAGCATCCCAAGCACACGCCCAAGGAAAAAGACCAATGGCATCCTGCAAGCTCGTCGTCCTCTTCTTCGCCTTCGCCGTGGTGGCAGCGACGACGGTGCAGCCGTCCGAAGCGAGAATCAAGGAAGACCAACTGCTCCACCCCTCGACGTTCCACAACACCCCGCCGCAGTCGCCGAGTTCGTCCGGCGGCGCCGTCCCACCCCACCTTTCGTCCCCGCCGCCACCGTCGCCGCCGGCTCAGCTGACAGAGTGCATGACGTCGCTGATCGGCATGATGCCGTGCATGAACTACCTGACCAATCTTAGCGTGCTGGCGCCTCCCGCCGAGTGCTGCGACGGCCTCAAGTCAGTCATCCGCGACGCCCCCATCTGCCTCTGCCACGGCATGACCGGCGACATGAACGACCTCATGCCCCTGCCCATCGACCCCGTCCGCATGATCATCCTCCCGCTCACCTGCGGTGCCATGCTGCCGCTCCAAACACTCTTCTCCTGCAACAGTAAGTTTTTCGCAACCTTTTTCTTCATGCATATGTCGTCCGAACGTTATTTTGATCCGTGGATCAGATATGCCTACAAGGAGATTGACAACGGCATGGTGTGATATGTTTTGACAGCGCAACAAGTGCCGCCGATAATGCCACCGATGGCGGCGCTGGTGCCTGCCAATCCTCCAGCGTCACCAATCAGGTGATTTATGTTCTTTGACACACCTTATTCTGAATGATTTGTTGCAATTTGTGTTGTAATCGCCACCTAATATCCTTTTCTTTTTGTCTTCAGGTAATATATGTCATAGCAGTAGCAACTACCAAGAGGATCGAAGCATGGATGGTTTGCGTCAACGTTAGCACTAGGGGTAGTGGGGTACAGTCTTGTTAGTTTTAAATTGCTCTTAGGATAATAACATTGTTTAGGTAGAGGGGAATTGTACTTATTGGTACGATCATGTAATGATTCCGTTGATGGATGCAACCGTCAACTACGGATATATATTATTAGATGTTAAATAAATATAATGGTGGTCTATGTTATGACACCTTGGATCTGACGATCTGATATTTGCTTCTGAATTTATTTTCCACTTGTTGCTGCTTTGCATGGTCATAAAACTATATGCAATAAGTTGGGAATTCCTAGAGCCGTGGACCGAGACTAGAGTAAACTCAAGCTAATTGCAGATTTTTTTTACTTAGATTAGATATTACTGCTCTAAAAATACTTCATCTGTTCCAAATTGTAGGTCGTTTTGATTTTTTTTGGAGATACAGCATAATAATGTCTATGCTGTCATGAGGAGCCGCCGACTCCGCCGTCCACGACCAGGACCGCCGCCGACCGCGCAGCTGACGTCGTGGACGAGGTCGATCGCGGCAGCTGACGTCGTGGATGACGACGCCGCGCCGTTGTGTTCATTTTGTGAGTAAGTCCGTTTCAACGTGTCAAAAAAAAAAGCAGCAGTTTTTGGGGTTGTGCCCACGGATTCGAACACCTGCCGGCAGATCCACTCCATGTATAAATCCACCTGCGCATGCGGGCGGGGCGTGCTGTCCCGATGAGCGGAGGCGACACCAGTGGCCCAAGGCGGCAGCGGGGTGCGATGACGGTGTATGCGCGTGACCCACGGCACGACGGGACGCGCTGCGGCGGCGTTCGCGCTGCTGGAGGCGCTGCTCGGCGGCTCCGACCCCTGGCGGCGGCCCGTTGCCGCTTCCTGCGGGGCGGCTGGGCCACAGCCACCGTGCTGTTTCTCCTCCTCGACTCCCACCTCATGACACAGCGCCTCAGCCAGCGCAAGCTGATCCATGTGTTTCCGGTGCCACTGGGGGAGATCTGAGAGTGGTTTCCCACAAAATCAAGCAGCTGACAGTTCACTGTGTCCATGTAAAGATCTGCCGTATCCTCAAGCTGCATCTGAAATACACCTTGGGCGTTCATGAAGCCAAGCAGCCAGCCCTGTCGGGCATCAATGACCAAGGTTACATAGTGTTGCTCGTACTGCACCACATAAAAGAATGTTCCTGCTTCCGGTGTAGTATACATAAGTCTGGCACCATACTGCACACGGAATGCTGAGTGGCAAAGTATCCAGTAGCGGTAATAAAGCTGACAGTTGTAGTATCTGCTGCCAAATTCTTCCTCACTTCCATCTAGCCGAAGGGTTACCATATTCTGTTTGCAAGTAAACCATTGCAGTCACGCAACTAAAAAATGATGACAAAAACCAAAGGAGCTGACTGGTAGGAGTTAAATGACTCACTCTCGGCAATTTAGAAGACACATCTCCACATTTCTTCCCCTTGTTCTTTGCCATTGTGTGCTGAATGTGACCTGCGGGTTTTCTGCAAAACAGATTATAGTATGAGATGGCTGGAACCAAAATTCGATTTTTGCTGGAACTTGTGGCCTACAACCCCTCGTCTGCATCCGTAGTATTGAAGACATAAGGCAGGTCAATCTTCGGACCTAGTAATTTCACTTTTTTATACTTGTGCATTAACAAGCGTTGTATGTGTTATAAGTTGTGCATTAATTTGTTTGACTCAGTATTGCTCTATCCACAATAGACTTTGATGCTACTGCAGCGCAGTTTACTGTTTGAATCAAGTATAGCATTATGTTTTGTGGTTGATCAATTTTTTTAAACCCTTCAAGAACTGAACTCTATGATACTTCCTGGTAATGTATTCAAGGTAAGCTCCATAAACCTCCAGTGCTGTTAGAGCTACAGAATTGCAAAAATACTGCTACATATTGAGATGCATTTTCTGTGATTAGTTTATTTGCCAAGGTCATTAAACATTTCTCTTTACAGCAGAATGACATGCGCCATATTTATTTCCCCAGTAGTGTGTCACAGAAAATTCAGTGCGGAAACTCCATACTGGATAAATCATGGACTAATGGAGTGCCAGGACCTCGAAGCTCTCAGTACTGGTGAATGGAGTGTCAGGACCGTGGTTTGCTTGTGGGAGGGGCCTCCGGCAAGGGGATCCTCTTTCCCCATATCATTTCCTGCTGGTGGCCGATGTTCTACAGCAAATGGTCCAGGCAGACACAAGGATCTCACACCCAGCTGCAACGAACCAACCATACCCGGTGTTGCAGTATGCTGACGACACCTTGCTGCTGCTCAAAGCTGATCTGGGTGGACTCACCGCGCTCAAGCAGGTCCTGGACAGATTCTCAGCAGCAACAGGTTTGCAAATAAACTACCACAAAAGTACTATGGTCCCCATGCATGTGCCACCCTCCTCAGCAGCAGAATTCCAGGAAATTCTTGGATGTAAGCTTGATACTTTCCCCCAGACCTACTTGGGGTTACCTTTGTCCCATGAAAAGCTCAAACTCTCGGCGTTCAGTCCCCTGATAGCTCGGGTTGACAGGCAGCTCAGCGGTTGGAAAGCCTCTTTACTGAATGCAACGGGCAGAGCTGTTCTCATCAACAGTGTGGTTGATAGTAGCTTTACATACGCCATGTCAGTACTGCTGCTCCCTCCTGGCACGATTGCTGCACTGGATAGCCGACGAAGACGTTTCTTATGGTCTGGTGAGGACACGGTCTCTGGCGCTCAATGCCTAGTTGTGTGGGAGCGAACTTGCCAGTCCAAGGAACACGGTGTGCTGGGGCTGAAAGACCTGGCAATGCAAAACAGAAGTCTGCTTCTCAAGCTACTTCACCGCCTCCACCACCCGAATGGCTCCTCCTGGGCACGTTGGGTGCGAGGGCTCGTTCAGCTGCACGACCTAAGTGGGGATATCAGTGGCCCACATTGGAAAGGAATGCAAGAACTACTTCCAGCATACCAGTCTCTGTCTTGCTCTGCTGTGTCAAATGGAAGGAACACCAATTTCTGGCACGATCGCTGGCTAAGCGAAGGCCGTCTCAGTGACATGTTTCCGATACTCCACACTCACTCGGTCAACCGGAATGAAACAGTGGCACAGGTTCGGAACGATGGCCTGACAACCCACCTTACTGCGCGGCTGTCACTCCAGGCTGAATCTGAACTTGATAAGATATCTCAACTGCTGGCTCAGGTCTCCCTAAGTGCAGAGGAAGACCAGCGGCTTTACCCAAGCAGCCGAGATCACCGTCAACTGCCATCTGCCGACGCCTATTCAAAGCTCATGATTGCAACAGGTTCAGCGCAAGCTAACTTCGCTCAGTTCGTCTGGCGAAATCGCGCACCCCCGCATGTGCAGTTCTTTGGGTGGCTATTAGTGCAGGAACGGATTCAGAGCCGAGCAAACCTTGTACGAAAAAACATCATCGACAACTCCTCTTGCGAGCTCTGTGGGCACACGGAGGACTGTGATCACATCATCTTCCGGTGCGGTTTCTCGTCGCATGTCTGGAGAGCAATGGGCTTCCAAATCGAAGGGGCTTCAGTTAAGTCCCTGTGGACTGTAGGTCGTCCGGCAATGGTACCGAGCCGTCAGTTCTACACGCTACTGCTGCTCGTCAGTTGGATGCTCTGGAAGCAACGCAACGACCTGGTGTTCCAACACATACAACCATGCCACTCAACTTTCTGGCGCAGCTGCAGGGACGAAGCCCGTCTTTGGAGCCGGCGATTCTCACGGGAAGACCGTCTGGTAGCCGACGTCTGGTGCTCAATGTTTAATTCCATGTAATCCCACATAAGAATGTAAATTTCCCTCCTATCCCCAGTTTTTCTCTGCTAAAACATCAGTGTACAAGACCTTTGGCCTGCTCAAGGTCCTAATGAAATCAGGTGGGGATCTCCCCTCGTTGACCCTCAAAAAAAATCATGGACTAATCTGAGCATTCTTCAGCTTCTGCTAATAAGCTTGTGGGATTATCCCTCTGGAAATTGGTATGCTCAGCAAACTCAGTAGAGTGTAAATAGGTTACCCAGTTCAATGGCTCTATTTCAGAGGAGCACTTGCCAGTCTTGTGAATTTAGAGGAATTTATACTTGCCTTACACCCCACATTGCAAATGGGGCCTCGTTTTGGACATCTATTGTAACCAAACCAGATTCTTTTGTAACCAAGTCAGATCTAGGATTTGGTTGTATTTTCAAATGTTCACAACTTGAACGTCTTTGTAGCCAAACCAGATTTGGAAGTTTATGCCTTCAGTTCTTGTATTTAATTTAGAAAGCAAGAACCAAGGGCAAGAAACCAAGAAACCGCGGGGGGCAGGACCTGCAAAAGTCTGTCAGATTGCGTGCGGCGGCGGTGGCGGCGAGGCCCCGCACCGGCTGCTTCCTCTCTTTTTCTGCCCGATGGCCTGCGGCGGCGGTGGCAGGGAGGCCTCGCACCGTCTTCTTGTCTCCTTTTTCTGTCTGTGATGGCGTGCGGCGGCGGCGGCGGCGAGGCCCCTCACCGGCTTCTTCCTCTCCTTTTCCCTGCCCGATCGCGTGCGGCTGGGGCGGTGGCGAGGCCCCGCACCGGTTTTTTCCTTTCTTTGTCGCTCGAGCGCGTGGGGCGGCGGCGGCGGCGAGGCACCGCGATGGCGTCTTGTCCTCTTTCTCAGCCAAATTGGCCCGCGCGTTTGAAGGAGGCCGTTGGTGGCCGAGATGTACTATACGTGTTACAAATCGGTCCTGTTTGGAATGCTGGAACCTAAAACCGGTGGTAAGTTATCGGCTCGGAAAATTATCCGGGTGGAAAAAAAACCTTATATCATGCCGGTATAAGAGCCCTTCACACCCAGTTTTTTTTTTTAAAAAAAAGAATCGCCAGGCCACAGTTATTTTCTGACGGAAGTCGAGTGCGTCGATCAATTTCTCTCCTCCCCGACTCCCTCGCTACTATCCGATCAGCATCTGATCACCACCCCTTATTCTTCAATGGTTTGTTTCTTATTCTTTTTCTTCAAAATTTATCCAATCATGTTACAGTTGTTTTCTTGTGCACAAGAAATTACATGCGGGATCAGATGAAATAATTTGCAAACCTTCGAAACAAGACCTACCTAATCGACCCGTAAACTTAGAGCAGATCCACATTCTTCGATCCAACTAAATATTGAGAGAGGTAGTGAAAAAATAGTACTCCAGCATATCCTCTTTATTATTTTATTTTTCAATAATCATTGAAACTATCATAGATGCACGTGCGACACGCACGTGATATAAAAAATCACTAACCAATTTCTAATTCTAAATATTAAAAAAAATCAGTAACCAACAATAAAAAATGTGACCACTTTTGAAGCTTGAATAAGATGTGAATTAGTGCTAAATGCAGACTTTAAGTACATAAATTAACCAATTCATCGTATCCTTGTGATGCATCGGGGTGTGGTTTGCCAATGAACCCTTCGTTTTCCATCTCGAAGTCACATGCATTGAAGAGCATCGGCTCATCTAGTGGCCACATGCTCTGAGAAATTTTTTTTGAAAGAAACCATCTAATCTCTTATTATCTGCAGAAGTCATCTAAGAAGTGCATATCCACCGTAGTCAAGCACAAGTCCAAATGTGTTCCGTGAGCATGTTATAATATGTTCATAATGTTCAGAATTTACGGGCAAAGGCTTCTGAAATCTGAACCATGTCCACATATCCATTTCTCTAACAGCCATATCACTTCAGTGAATTCATAGTAATAATAGTCACCAACGAACACGGAAAGATGAATCCAAGTCCCACGGAGTTCAAAGATTTCGTCTAAGGCCTGGTTCCCAGATGCATAATTGGGGCAAATCATCACCCGAAAAGTACTAATTCCTGAGGAACAAGGGGGAAAAAGGGGTGCAAACAAGAGAAAAGAAAACAAATGAGAAAATTTCTAGCTTATTTAAGAACAGGAGCTCACTTGTGACCCCACAATGATGGCATGTTTCTTGCTTCCCCATGATTCCCTCTGAAGAACGGACCAAAGGAAAAAAAAATGGAAGGACCGCCGCGCCCGCGCGCTCGAGATGGATAGCTTCCGGGTGCTGCGCCGGCTCGGGTGCGGTGACATCGGAAGGACCTGAAGCCGGAGAAGACGTCCTCGTCGAGACGACCGCCACGTACCGCAAGCTTTGATCTCTCCCTCCGTAGTGCATGCCCGAGCGGCCGGCCAGCTGGTGAGATCTTCCATGGTTTCATCGAGCCCACATACTTCACGCCCAAGCTCTTCCTCTTCGGTCAGAGGAACAAGAAGAGCAGCGTCACCACCAAGAGATCAATGAGCACCAAGCCCAGGCAGTAGCGCAGGCGTCCGCTGACCAGCTGAAGCTCATCGTGGAGCCGACCAGTGCACTCTCCGTGTGGTTAGTCGGAACGTATGAGTACCTCGTCCTGAAGTTCGTCGACGGTATGAGTACCTCGTCCTGAAGTTCGTCGACGGCGAGGGCTACGGCAGCGCGGTGGATTGGCCGACGTTCGGCTCGTCCTGCACCTGCACGGCGTCGTCAATCTCGTGCAGCTTCTTCTCTTCCATGGCCACCTGGGCGACGACGAGCTTCATCTGCACCTCCTCTTGGTTTTGCTCATCATGCGCCGGTCATTGACCTCCTGACCTCCAGCGAGCGCTCGATCTGCCTCCGGGCGTACAGCGCCGGCCGGCGCACTAGACTCCGGCGTCAAAAGCGAAAGGTCAAAACCGTTGTTTCCGTGCACCACGTCCGCAAACCTTGGTGCAATCGAGTGCAGCGAAGGTTCAGGCCACGTCCACATGTAAACCAGTGAAACAAATCTGCTTCGGCTCCTACGAGGATGTGATACAGCGAGACCGCGAGAGATCGAGTGCTCTCAGTGCAGTGCCGTGGTAGCAAAACAGGTGAAACATGGACCGCGTCCAACTGTGACAGTTAGTTGTTGCCAGGAGTACTGCAATTTGCTGTCAGGAACTATGCTTCCAACGCACTCTGTAACAGAGCAATATAAGCAAGTACACTCAGTCCCCTAGTAATAGAAGCAAGCGCAAGCGCAAGCGCGCGCACACGTTGTCTTCTTTTGGAAAGAAATACCTGCTTACCAGTGACAACTTGTGTCTTTGTTTATTCTTTCTGAACAATCAACACCACACTATGAACAGAAAGAATTGGTCGTCTGAAACCGTATATAATCTGAACAACAAAAAATAAACACAACCAACACCAACACCAACACCAAAACTAGCCTTTTGCTGAAGCAACCCGCGTTAATTCAGTCCCCCCAACACTTCCAACACTTGCCACACGCCTTTGCAAAGGATGGAGCGGTCGTTGATCACTGGTGGATCCAGGTCCTTGTCCTGGAGGATCGTTGCCCAGCAGCTTTTGCATCTCCAATGCAAAGATATAGTCCAGGATCTGCGTGTAAAATTCTAAGGGTTAGTAACTTAGTATGACGGTCATTCAAGGCAACATTACACTATGGAAACTGATCCTTCATTTCATTTTCCCTACAGCATTGCTTTCAGTAACAACAATTTTCATTTTAGGAAAATGCATTGCTTGTCCTAATATAAGTAATAACTTAGTGCCAAGTACAGGCTTAGCCCTAGAGCATAATCAGATCCTCAGTACCAAATCCTGTTTTTTCGGCTTGCAAGAAACCTCAACACAATCTTCCCAAAATGCGTTCGATGCATAAGAACAAATTGGCAGTGCAAGGAAATGTTCAGAGTAGTATGGTTCTTGTTAGATTTCCCTGGCCCAACCTATCCCAGAAACCTTGACAGATAACAACGGATATTCTGCTGGAGAGGACCTCGTGCAGATTGTGGATGCAGTCCAATATCTGAAGGCAGACAGCCTGCATCCTCTCTCGTATTGTCACTTTCACCATCAGCCTCTCTTGTTTCTTCAAGGATTCTCATGAGCCTCGTATTCTGGTTAGCTTGTGTCTGGAAGAGCAATAAAAATTTTGTGAACTCAGTCCATGTGCAAACCTCCTTGCTTAGCACTGGATCTAGAGTGAAAATCAGAATAAAGAATGCAAAAATCATTCTTACATTGCTGACAAGCTTGTACTTCTTATGGTTAGATATGCTGCCCATGACTTGAGAATGTCTTTAACTCAGCAGTGTAGCACATCTAGCATCCGTTCAACCGTGTTCGTGAATGCTCCTTACTGTGATTAACAACAAAAAAAGAGTGTTGTAATTTGGGCACATATCAATTGGAGAAAAAGTTAAAAAGAGTACCAACAACTCATATCTTACCTCACTTGCCAGGAGTCAAGATCTGTCTCAAAATCAGCACTTGCAATTATCAGTTCAGCAACATGTTGCAGTGATCTTGATGAGGGACTTGAAGAAATAAAGCTTTCAACCACCTGATGATTTCATCCTGCTGTTTTCCAAACGGGTGCAAATAAAAATGCTTTCAGTGACTTTTCAGTATGATAATGAAGCATTTGCACAAATGCCTCATTGAGTTTGTGTAACATACTTGAGTATCAGGAATTGACGAAACTTGAATATTGCATGGCCTATAAAGCCCTATTGTTGTCTTGTACTTCAATAAGAATACCCCCCCCCCCCCCCCCCCCCACACACACAGGCTCTCTAGGTAACTAAAACACAGAATCCATTTCCTGACAATACATTCAAATCTAAGGAAACTACCAGCTCCTATTGTGCAAGGATTGAAGTACCAAATCCATTTCCTTGAGGAAATTTTAGGAAAATATTATCAGAAGATAGATTGGTGGGAAGTAAAGTAGTTATCAATTAAATCTGCTCGGTTTGATCCAGTGGACATCACCATTAATGAACCAACAATATGGCAAAATATATACTGGGTATTGTACTGCCTTTCCGAATTGAATATTCAGAAAGGATATTTTAAAAATTAGTAAATGCAATTACCTGAACTGCTATGATTATAACAGAAATATCATGTGCTTTGGGAATACACACTCTATAGCTTCCAGCTGCACTAATCTCTCTAACATCATAGTAATCAGTTACCGCTTACCATTTTTTAAAATTTATAAGATCAAGTCAATGGTCACGATAGCTAAAGAGGTCGACTGAAACAAAATCCATGATGGCGTGCAATACAACACGAATCAAGCACATGAACTAAAATAGATACCTTCTACATTTGCAGAAGTGGTTCTAGAGGTGCCCAAAGAAGCATGCGTCAGTAGATCCTGTGGATAAAACATTCACCAATAGTCCTTGCATGAGCACTCATAATTTTTGAAGTGATGAAACCTATTGTTATCTCGCACAATTATCTCTCTACCAACAATAGCAGATATGAATTTAAAAGCTCGGTGACAATCTACACAAATTCGCAAATTCTTCATGATCCTTATAGGTACACCAGGTGGTATGCAGATCAATCCAAAAGCCAGAGCAAGCTTTTCACTGTGTTGAAACACCTCTGATTCTTTCTCTTCTTCCTCAAGATCGTAGAGAGCATATTGTGTGTCTGGCATGTACCCAGCAGCTTGCATTTGACTTTTGAGCTTGGCCAGTAACGCCTGGATCTCATTATTCATCTCATGTTTTGTGTCCTTAGCGTGGAAAACATGTACAGCATTTTTCCAGGTGATCCAACTGCGCCCCGGGTCTTTCTTGATTCCAACATTTTTCATCTCCTTTCTCACATCTGTTGCTTCTGCCCACCTGGAGAAGTAAAAAAGATACATTAAATCCATGGCACAATTAATGAGCTAGTGTAATTTGATTGCAAGGGTATTTTTTGGTAATAAAACATATTTGAAGTTACATTTACCTGCTGGCAGATGCAAACATGTTATAGAGCAAAACATGATTGCCGGAGTCCTGAGGATCAAGTTCAAACAACTTCTCAGCAGCAATCTTTCCTAGCTCTGTTTTGCCATGCATCTTGCATGCCCCAAGTAGCGCTCCCCAGACAGAAATGGACGGCCTCATCGGCATCCCCTGTATGATCTCATAAGCTTGCTCTTCCATTCCTGCACGACCAAGCAAGTCCACCACACAAGCATAATGCTCAATGCGCGGCTTAATCCCGAACCTCTCATGCATTGTCTTGAACAGCTCATACCCTTCCTTTGTCAAACCTCCCCTGCTGCATGCTGTGAGCACATTGACAAGTGTGATATAATTAGGTGCTGTTTCTCCACACTTCATCATACCATCAAACACTGCAAGTGCATTCCGAGCATCACCAATGTGTGCATAACCTCCTACCATTGCATTCCATGTAACAAGATTCCTCTGTGGCATCTCAAAAAAGACCTGTTCAGCATTTTCAATATCCCCACACTTCCCATACATGTCAACCAACGCACTTGCAACAAAAATGTTTGCATCAATGCAAGAGCGGACAGCAACTGCATGCAGAGCACGCCCAAGGTCAAGGCCTAGCAGTCCTGCGCACGTGGTAAGCACACTGGAAACCATGAAATCCGTTGGCTCTTCCCCAGCTCTCCTTGCACCAAGATAGAGTGAGAAAGCTTCCTCCTCTCCACCATTCTGCGCATATGCAACAACCATACAACACCAGGACACGCTATTCCGAACTCTCATCCCATCAAACACCGCCTTGGCCTTCCCGACGCATCGACACTTCCCATAAAAATCAACCATAGAATTGGAGACAGAGACATCCATCTCAAACCCGCACTTCACCACGAATCCATGGAACTGCTCCCCAAGGGATAGGTATGTCGCCCCAGCACATGCATTGAAGAACGCACAGACTGAGACCACATTCGGCATCCCACCAGCCTTCCGGAGCCCAAAGTACGCCTCCACTGTCTCAAGGGGCCGTCCATCAAGCACCGCGTTGGTCATCACTGCGTTCCAGGCGACCACATTCCTGTTGGGCATTTCCTCAAACAGGCGGCGTGCCAGCGCGAGGCGGTCAGTCTTGAAGCACATGTCCAGCGCCGCGCACGCGACGAATGGGTCGTCGGGGAGGTACCCGAACCTGAGCGCGAGGGCGTGAACCTGGGGCCCGATGGTGGACCACGACGGCGCGGACGCGGCGGCCTTGAATGCGGAGGGGAAGGTAAAGTCGTTGGGGCGGAGGCCGAGCCGGAGCATGGCCGCGAAGGCCGAGAGCGCCGTGGCCGGGCGCCCGTGCTGCGCCGCGCCAGAGATGAACGCCGTGTACGACACGACGGTGGGGCTCGGGTCGGAGGCCAGCGCGGCGGCGGCGGGCCCCGGGAGGTCGAGCTTGGAATAGAGGTTGACGAGGTGGGCGCAGATGAAGGGCGGGATGGCCGGGGCGAGCAGCCTGAGAGCGCGCGCGTGCGCAGCGCGGCCGAGGCGCGGCGAGCGGGAGGCGATCGCCTCCTCGACCGCCGCCGCCAGGAGCTGCGGCTCGGTCGCCAGCGGCGCTGCGGCGCGGCGCATTTGGGAGGCTTGGGTTTGCGATTTTTGGCGCGACCACTGTGACTGAATTGAGGCCACGTGTACATGGGAGAGCAGGCCGGGCTGGTATTGGCCGATCCTGGGCTTGGCCTGCAAACCTTTCAGCCCAGTTGCTCACATGCTATACTTTTTACATTTTCTCTTGGAGAGGAAGGTTGTTAATAGGGATGGCAATCAGACCCATGGTGCGGGTGCTCACAGGTTTGGCACCTAACGGGTGCAGGTATGGGTGTAAAATTTTACCTATGGGTCTAAATCCGACCCGACCCGTATTGAGATGGGTTAGGGCTGGGTGCAAGATTTCACCCATGGGTGCCCAGTGGGTGCCCATCTTTTAAAATTTTGATCCCTAACTCTTGTCATAGTATTGAACTCGTACTAATATTTTGGATTTTTGATGTTCAATTGTTGATGTATCATGGGCTATAAGGTGAAATTTTAGATGGCTGATGTACTGAAGTTGAATTGTTGATGTATCATGTAATGTTAGATAAAAGTTAGTTTCGTGCCATTGCCAACCTAACTTTTTTTTTGTTGGGATCAAACATATGAATGTTTGGTTCCCTACTTCGGTGTGTTGCTCAAATTGTTTTGTGTGCCAAGTTCGTATTATGTCGCTTGACATTGTATGCTCATGTGTGTATATTTTGTAAATTTCTACTTCTTTTAACAGACCCAGTGGGTGCTCAGCGGGTGCGGGTGTATGTGTAAAAATTCACCCGTTAAGCATTATAGGTGTGTGTAGATAGATATGACAGTTTTTATTATGGATGGGTTTCGCTCCACTGCACCCGACCTAAACCATTACCATCCCTAGTTGTTCGTGTTCCTTCCAAAGGAAGAAAAAATATACTGCAGTGGAGTGAACATCTGCTCTAATTTTTAGAAAGAAATTGATATTTTTAATCTTACTTCTTCGGCTTCACCACAGCCCGGCTTTGTTTTGGCTCCCTTCTTCTTCCTCCTCTTTTTATTCTTCGGTGGAGCAACTCCAATAATTATAAGAAAGTATGTTGGTCTTGAGGCGATGATTCACTCTTGGAGTGCAGCTTTGGCTACTAATTTCCATTACAATATACGTATAGTGAAAAATAAGAATGTAACACAATGAATGCCTTTTGTGAAGCATACATTTTTTGTCTCTTGCTCTTCCTAATCCAAAACTTATACCTCCCTTATTCCTCAACACTCTTTCATCTGAAAAGCCCTAAATCCTGACTAATCTACCTTATTCTTTGAGTATGCTGTCAAAGCATGTCAGCTGGATGTTGGCGTGCAAACTGAAACAAAACGTCGTGCTATAATTTAACAATCGACAAGCCAGCAGATTGTTACAATCCAACAATCTATGACCTACTCAATTATTGAGTAAATTTGCCCAAGAAACCTCCACCTCTGCAGCGGCGACATCAAGCGAGAGGGACTGCCGGCTGCATCCATGGGCTCTCGCCGGAAATGCGCAGATCCGGCGGATGACACCGCCGGCCTGCTTAACCTTGAAGTAGAGAACGAGCGGACCGCTGAGCACCGCAGCAACCACGAAGCCGTTCCCGTTCATCAGGAGTCGGCGACCAAGTTCCTTTGGCCTCTCATGAATTCGATCTCCTCGTCTTTTATAAGCCTTTTAGATTTAGATCAAAATACAACCCTGGTTTGGATTCGGAATAGGAACCGTAATCGGAGGATAGCGAGCGAGAGGGATCGTGCGTTCGGAGGGGATGTTTGGATCTTAGCTAAAGTTTAGTCCACGTCACATCGATTCTTCGGAGGTTAATTAGGAGGACTAAACATGAGTTAATTATAAAACTAATTATACAGATGGAGGCTAATTCGCGAGATGAATCTATTAAACCTAATTAATTCATCATTAGCAAATGGTTACTGTAGCACCACATTGTCAAATTATGGACTAATTAGGCTTAATAGATTCGTCTCGCGAATTAGCCTCCACTAGCAGGAATGCCCGTGCGTTGCTACGGGTCTGTACAAAAGTGCTTCAATTGCTACTAATGTGACGGGAACGGTAAGATCAGTAGCAACTTTTTTCAAAGTTGGGAACGACACATTTCTTGACCGATTTAAATTATCCTACAATCAAAATATTTTCAGCATCTCCTGCAGAATTTCTCCAAAAATATTCTCTAGTCTTCAGGCTTCAGAGCCTAGCACTATTCAGTCAGTAAACTAACTCAAGTGTCATGTGGTTATAGTACCTCTGACAGGCTATCTTCCACATCCATGCTTGTTCTGAGCAGCTCCAGTGCTGTCTTAAGCCGGGGCTTGTCCTGGTAGATGAGCTTGTTCTTCCTGATCTGCTCATGGTTGCACGAGAACTCAATTCAGGGACAGTCTCAATCTTCCTAATGTTTCAGATCACCAATGGTTGTTCCGCAAACAATAATTCAGAAAGTTCATGTTTACTGACCTTTTCGCGCTTCACAGGGTCCTTGAACGCAGAGTCGATGACGTCTTTGGTGGGGACTATCTTCCACTTCGGGATGATCTCTTCCACCTGCGTCAGGAGGGTGATCACGACGGGGTGTGGTTTCACTTTCTCTGATATCTGCAGTTTTGCGGACAACCCACACCTCAGCAACCAAGCAATCATAGTTCATGGCAAAGTTCAGTATGATACGGCACCTTGCACATTGGCGCTACAAGGACAGCACCGTCCCAGAAGATCGGATCCTTCCTGTGCAGCAGTAGAGCCACGGCTCCTCCCATGGACTCGCCGTACAAGAATCGGCTTTTGTTTCTGTAATCCTCCATGGCTGCAAAAGAGTTTACCCAATGTTTCCCATGAATTAGTAGACTTCAAATTGTGCTGTGCCAAACTGAGTTTTTTTAAAGAATTATGCCAAACTTAGCTATTATCTAAGTAGAGAAGGATATATCTAGAACGAAATGAAACTTTGTAAACTCTTACACTATATACTTGTGATGACATTTTTCAATTGAGTTCAAAGTTGCGGTGGCAATTGAAGTAAAAGTCAGTAATGCTAGAAATTTGTTAGAAACATTTTAAGCTTTTGCAGTTAAAGAAAATGGTAGAAATATGTTTTTACCACAGATGGACTTGAAGAACCTGTCGCAGTCAGCCACAAGATTTTCAAACTTCTGGATGTAGCACCTGGCACCCATGGACTTGCCGTGGCCCTCATAATCAATCCCAAACACACCATACCCTGCTGTGGCAAGCTTGATCCCACATGCTGCCAGTAACCAATGTTCCCCACCATTAGACATGGCATCATGCCATCCAACATTTTTAAGTGAAAGTAGTCAGGCAGCAGTGATTCATGAACATCAATGATCAATAGTCAATATATCATATTTTGAACGGAAAAAATTGATCAGTTTGACACCGACAGTATTTTGAACATGAAACACCACAGAATTTCACATATCCTGATACATGATATGGAATTGGAAGTATGATCCTCTTATGTCTGTCATAATCTGTCATAAAATTGGAAGTATGATCCTCTTATGTCTGTCATAAAATTCTAGTAATGCTTTGACAATTCCAACATGTCCCTGTCGAGCAGCGAAATGTAAGGCATTTTTTCCATTGTCTCTGGCCATTTCACCAATCCAAAGTAATCTTGTTCCAACAACAGTTCAACAACTTTGATATGGCTCCTCATAGCTGCTGATATAAGCGGGGTAGTATTTCCAGGACCAAATGTCTTGGCAAGCATCCTGTCATGAAGTAACATTTCCTGCACAACAGCTGATAAGAAAGTACTCCTAGGCGTTAGGATATTTTGCTCCCTGTTAAATGTTAATATAACAAACAGGAACAGACTGAAAACATTTTTGATTGAAGTTGGCAGTGCAGTACCTGGGGCAGGAAGTTAGTTACAGGAATTTCTTGGTTTCTGTCATCGGATGAAATGAGGTTCCATTGGAAAATTAAAGGTGACACTTAACACAGGATAGAAAGCCATTTGTTAAAAACATCAAGATAAAAGTTGGAAGTTAAAATAATAATCTCACAGAACTATTATCTCACAAATATTGCAGTGTCATCATTTCTCCACAATTTGCTGGAACTTGGCCTGTCAACTTGTTGAAGCTTATATCCCTGAATTTAGTACATTTTATTGTAATTACATAATCAGAGAATTTTGAAGTCTTTAGAACATGAATGAATTCAGTATATAGAATAATCTGTTCTCTGGTAGTCATATAAAATAAAACAAATCATTTCTAAGCTCACTACCATCACTGTCACAGTTAGATTATATGAAAATAACTGTAGATTACATACCTTTGCAAAAGTCTCTTTTTCATACACCATCCAACGACAGTATCTCTTTTGCTTGCCTACCCTTTGTCAGCTTTATTGAATTCAGAAAATGAACATGTTCATTGGACAGGGAAAGTATATTCCTATGTTTTTCTGCATCTTTACATAGTTCGCACCAATTGTCTTTTTCCTGGACAGCAAGCAAATCCATAGCAATTTTAGTTTTTTTTTGTCTCAGCTAGGAAATCCATAGGAATCCGAGTACAGCAATCATGGCTTACCTTTCAGAAAGTTTGTTGTTTTGTTGTAGCTTGCAGGAGAATCACCTATTTGTAACATAAATAATAAATATCAACTTTAGTTGGTCCACACATGCATAAAACCGTCATGAGTAATTTGTCATAGAACTTACAAAAAGCTTAGTACCTATTTGGTGAGGACCTCTGAATACACTATATTCTTCGTGTATCTATCTGTTGTGTCTTTTTGATTGACCTCTTTCTTATCTGACATGTCCCTTTTTGTCTTCCTTTTTTTCCTTTTCTCCTGCTTGTTGTCCTCATCTTCATCATCATTTTCAGCTGTTAGTATCTTTATGTTCTTGGCTGTTGTTGCTCTAGAAAGCGCGACATATAATTGACCGTGAGAGAAAACCGGTTCAGGCAGGTAGATGCCTACATTTGGTATTGTTTGTCCTTGTGCTTTGTTTATTGTCATTGCGAAACTTAGTCTTACAGGAAATTGTTTCCTCTTGAAACGGAATGGGAACATCTCATCATCAGAGGGGCACAGCGGGATTCGTGGCAAGAAAACTCGTGTCCCATAATGTTGTCCTAGTACAATCTCTGCATCGATTGCATTTTTCTGGAATCCTCGTACCACCAATCTTGTGCCATTGCATAGTCCATTAGCTGGGTCGATATTTCTGAGTAGTATTATTGGACAGTTAATCTTGAGCTTCAGCATATGTGGTGGTAGTCCATTTGGGGTTAGTGTGTTTAGGAATTCCAGGGGATAGTAGTTATGTGGGTCATCTTCTACACTATCGAAGCTGTGATAGACCATCTCTTCTCCTTGGAATCGTTCAATCATTTTCAGATTTATGCGGTCTACACAGTCATTACGCGTGGATAAAATGGCTCTTGATGTGATGTAATTTGGATCCTCCAGGCAAGCGTTGTTCATTTGGTAGATGCTGTCGATGAGTTTATCAAGTCCGGAATCATCCATTGTGCGTGGAATACATATATTTTTGGGCAGACGTATCTCGCCTTTATCGTTTGTCTCCTCAGTGCCATTACCGATGCGCAATAGGTATTCTGCAAACCATGGGTCATTTTGAGCCCTCATGTTGCGCACAAGCTTCATGTGACGCATGCAATTCCAGAGTTCAGATCTGCTTAGTGAGGCATCTACTATTTGTGATCTTGTACCCTTTCGTACAACCGGCAGAACTTGTCTAAAATCTCCCCCAAATACCACTGTTTTGCCACCGAATGGAAGATTTGGTACATCCATTATGTCACGCATGCTTTTGTCCAGTGCCTCTATTGCCTGCCTCTTAGTCATCGATGCTTCATCCCAAATGATTAGCGATGCTGCCTGAAGTAGCTTGGCTGTCCCACTTTGTTTTGTGAATGAACAAATAGCCCCATCATCTATCCTTAGTGGTATTTTGAACCTTGAGTGCGCTGTCCTTCCTCCGGGCATTATGGAAGCAGCGACACCAGAGGTTGCTGTTGCTAAAGCTATTTTTCCTTGTCCACGGACTGTTGCAAGCAATGCCCTGTATAGAAAAGTTTTCCCCGTTCCTCCCGGTCCATCTACGAAGAATAGCCCTCCTTCATCTCTATCAATTGCTGTTAGAATTTCATTGTAGGCGGCCTTTTGCTCGTCATTTAGGTGTTTAGGCAATTCCATGTCCTCAGGGTCCACCTCGATGTTGGCTTCCTCGGTAATCTCCCTAGGTGTATTGTCTTTTGTGTCATTTTGCTCGTCGATCTCTGGAAGAGGAAATGATCGTATGTCTTTTCCCATCGATTGCAACATTTCTCTAATATTGATTAGTACCATCTGTTCGACCGTTCTTGCATTTTTGCAGTTTCGTCGATAGTCTTCCGACATTGCCTCGATGTGATTGTTCCATAGTGCACGGATATCGTGGGGCTCACAAAACACAAGAATCGTCGCAAATAGCCTTCGCAGTGAGGATGGCATCCGAAATAACTCTGCTTCCGTCAGGCAATCATCTAACGTGTTGTCTGCCTCAATGAGGCCCCTTCTCTCTGCAGCTTCACGAAATGATGGCAATATTTTTGCATCAATTGTTCGTAGGTCTTCGTAGCAGGTTGCGCCTTTCACATGGTTCAGGAGAACTCGAAGATAGTATCTTTCTCCTTCGGCTGGATGTGCTGAGACGATTCTCCCAACCTGGTACAACGTTTTCCTTTTCCTCTGTTGCCAAAACTTCCCTTGGGTTTGCCAAGTATAATGTTCTGGAAAATCACGGTACAGAATGCCTCGTGCTTTTTCGTGTATTTTGTTTGCTTCGAAGTATGCCGTTAGCATTGACTTCTCAACACCTTCACGATTGATAACTTCCGTTATTTCTTTTTTTCCATGGTATGAAACCATGTGCATGTTTGGAAGATGAAGCTGCAATTGCATGACTGGAGGATTTGTCTTGCTTAGTTCGAAGCCATATATCCTCCATAGTGCCTCTGGTGGTGTCACCCATCTCGCGTCTCTGTATTGTCTAATCTCATCGATGTCTTCTTTTTCGCTTGTCCCATTTACACATACAGATGCACGGTCATGCCCCTTGTAGATGTATTTGTATAGGTATTTGACAGCTTTTATGCTTGAGCATACCTCGACATTTATATGGCAATTGAACATTTGTAGGAGGTAAGGGTTGTATGGGACTACCCACCTGTTATCTAGTTTGTGCCCTCGGACTATTTCATTGCGGCCATCATCGTGTCGCCTGTATAATGGGTAAGAATCCTTGCCTTGAATGGTAGTAGCGTTAAATGGCCTTGGATAATAGTTCTTGCACGATTTTCGATTCTTCGTGCATGCACAGTTCTTATTCAATGTACCGCAAGGTCCATGCATCATATGTTTGATAACCATCTTGTATAACTCTGGGTACTTTTGTTTGTTTGGGAGCTCCGCCGAGATTAGTCTATCATATTGCTCTGGACAAGTAAGCTTATATTTTCCGGTCATTATAAGCAAGAAATGAGCGTGCGGTAGACCTCTCTTTTGGAACTCTACAACATAGGTATAGGCCTTCACCTTGCCTAGGATGTGCTCTTCTAACAACTCCTTTTTCATTTCTTCTAGTTTTGCTCTGAAAACACGAACAACAAGATCAGGGCGATCTTGTGGTGTTTGACCAAACTCAAGTTCATTCGTGATGTCTTCCCAGTTGGGATTGCATGTCATCGTGAGGAATATGTCCGGTTTCCCATATTTTCTAACTAAAGCCATGGCGTCTAGGTACCGACGCATCTTGTCTCGAGGACCCCCAATAAATGATGATGAAAGCACTGTCCGTTTTCCGACCGCATCTCCCCTGTCTTGTCCCGCATGAATGCTATCTAGAAGGCCTTGGTATAGATCTGCCCTTATTTCTTTCTGATGATTCCATATAAAGTCCAGTCGTGAGCTCTCAATTTTGATGTATGTATCCACGGCGAATTGTTGGAAAAGTCGTCCGCCGTATAGTATTGGGTTAAATATTTTTGGTCGCACATGAAATTTATAGCAGTAGTATTCTCTCATGGTTACCCACAATCTACCACTTGAATCTGTGTTGGACAAATAGAACTGATTGTTAACGGCATAGTCAATTATTTAATTAGTATATGTAACTATGAAGGCTAATATTTGAATTAGTTACCTGGGTCATTGTTTTTGTTATTTTGATTAGCACGAGCTTTCTTTACATCTTCCGTAGTAATTCCAACCTTTGGGATATCGGCATGCCATCCCAATTCACCTCTTGGAAAGAACAGAGGATAAGATAATGGATCGTAGCATCCAGCGTATGATTGAATTCCTTGTATTTCGTTGTTGTTCCCATGTAGTATTACATTTCTGTCAAAAGTATTCCTCCGTTCATTTCCTTCAACCCAAACTGCAGCTACCTCCGATGTGATTGGTGCGTTGTATGTCCTCTGGTCCAATCTTTGGTCAAGGTTCAACATCACTCGGTAATCCTCAAGGTTTTCTTCCTGTCCTAAACTCCTAAATTGTTCAGAGTATGGATTGTTGCGTAGAGTATTGGTTATAATGAGTAATACATGTTTGTCTTGCTCATACATTTCCTTGCGGCAATAGCGGTAACGATGCTCTAGGGTTGGATCATCATCATAGAAGTAGAGTTCTAGATGCTTAGGATCTGAACCATCTTTTCCAAATGAGCGTATGTTGTGATAGATCTGACCATGTGCTCGGAAGGTGTAAATACCGCTGTTTTTCATTGTTGTTGTATCTCTATCGAGGCGACAATATAGAGAAGTAAATGAGAAGTGGCCATTGAAAAACCTTATATTCTTTCGAAAATGTATTGCATCAGAGTCATTGCTTGTCCATAGTCTCATGAGCTGATGTGGTGTCTCAAGATTTGCAAGTTTTATCTGTCCTTTTCGACAGCATAGGCCTTCAGGTTCGTGGTGAAATTTCTTTGCATCACAATATTTGCAATTTTTAACAGGTTTGAGCTTGTGTGTGTTGTCTGGTATGTTACTATAGACGAGATCATATGGATCATTGATGTTTGAATGCTCTGGAATGGTTGACTCATTTTCATTTATTTGTTCCTCCGTATCTTCCCATTCTGCTATGATTCGTAGGATTAAAGAAATTAGAGAAGTACTCACATTGTGATGTGAAAATATTTTAACGTGTTTATCATACCTTGACCAGAAATTATGTTATCCTCCTCATCGGTATGGTCGGGAACGGTTGACTCATTTTCATTTATTTGTACCTCCGTATCTTCCCATTCTGCTATGATTCGTAGGATTAAAGAAATTAGAGAAGTACTCACATTGTGATGTGAAAATATTTTAATGTGTTTATCATACCTTGACCAGAAATTATGTTTTCCTCCTCATCGGTGTCTTCTTCATATACAACTCCATCGTCATCTGCATAGAAATATGTGAATTATATGCTGTTTTCTATTGCATGAGAATATAAATTAATTATATATCCTTACCATATGGTTCATCATCAATGATTGATTCATTTGGTTCTTCTGCATCCTTGGTTGCTGGACACATTGGATAAAGGATATCTGTCCATGAAAGATTGTTATCATTGTAAAAATTGATGCATGTAAAATCTGATTGTGAGTCATATATGCAATTGGGAGTATTACCTTTCTTCATGTTTGTTGGATGTTTTATAGATTCTAGATCATCTATGACTTTGGTGTTCGTAGAACAGTCTTCATCTGATGTGGCATGTGTTTTTTCCATTATTTTATCTGTCAACTTTTCATCACGATAGGCTAGCAATGCTTCTCTTTCTCCTGGTGTTACGTGTTTCCTTTGTCTTATGCTTGTGGCAAATTGAGTAACATTTTTTGAATTATCTGTTGCGATATTTGCAGGGTTCTCCATTGCAATTGAATTCTTGCTTAGGGTGTCACGTCGTCGTGCACGGTTAGCGTAATCTTGCTCTAACTTTGCTTTCTTTTGGTTTTGTTGCATGTTTGCATATCTTCCCTCTCATGCATGCATTTTCTCTGTATTTTTTGCTGCTTTTCTTGATCAGTCATCTGTGAGCATTTTTCTCTTTTTTGTTGATGATAGGCTTCACGACGTTTTTTGAGTTTTTCCTGCTTTTCTTCATAACTCATCCGTGCATACCTTTCTCTATCTCTTTTTCTTCTCTGCTCTTTGGGATCCAACAGTTGCATTGGTGATTCAAATGGTTTTTCTGCAAAGAGTTATACATTATATTATGAAGTTATATGAGACAGTCAAACATTAATTCTGTGTTTAATGATTTGACGAAGATTTGAATCATATTCAACATACCAGGAGTTGACATTGATTATACAGTGCTCGATGGAGACAACTATATGTGTGTGCTATGTTGAGAAGGTGATCCACTTATAACTCCAATGACAAGTGAGGATTGCAGCTTTAAAGTCTTTTCTTTTGAGTTGTCTGCAAGTAGCATGAAAGGGGTTTGCTTAAATTCAGAAAGGAGATGTATTATGCAATCTGTAACATAACAGTGAGAAAACAGCACTGAAAAAAATACTGGATTGCCTTTGGTGCATGTGTGTCATGCATGTGCAGAATCATATATAATAAGCTCATTCTAGCTGAGTGGGCGATACACATTTATTATTATTTTTACTACTTTAATAGTCTTTTCCACTTTCAATCCTATCTCTCTCGTCTGGCCATCCAATGACCAAGTGTGAAAAGAAACGTACAGATCTGTACCCTTAAGTTTTTTTTTTGGAGTTTTATGTGCCTTACTTATGTATTTATCAGGATTGCGGAACATTAACTCTTAGCACTTTATGTTCTTTTGTGTTTCTCTACTTCCCATGCTTATCTACATGCTTATCTGTTTTCATAGTTGATTTTGATTCACGCAACAGGTTACTCTTTCTGGAAACCAACAACCTATTAGAGTTGAAATCACAGAAGCTGCAATGGAGTTGGGTGCTGAAGTATGTATCATGCCTAATAGTTTTTGTTAAATGTAAAGCTACAAATGACCAACAAAGATTACTGTCTCGATGACTAAATAATCTTAAACACAGAAAAATTGATATACAAGGTTTAACTAACACAACTGTAAGTATTTATATTTTTTTTTGTCTGA
>NC_028450.1:4622433-4623636 GCF_000263155.2 Setaria italica | reverse complement strand
TGAGCTGATGATACATATTACAAATGAGTGAATAATAAATATTCCTATAAACAAAAAGGTCCAACGGTAATAATAGACCGTCTAAACATGATCTCATACATTCTCTGTGCTTGCATAACTATTTCTAACTTTTTGTAGCATTGATACAGCTAAGAAAGTCTCGAACACCAGCAGGCATATTATCTTCACATTCATTCTCCTTGTAAGTTAATAGTTGTGCCATAAATTGCTTTCTTAGTTCATAGCCATCCTGTACATGCATATATGTATGCAAACAATTAATAATTAGCGTCATATAAGTGTGTAAATAATAGATAAAAATATTTGAAGTTCTTATGAAACTAACCTTTAAAATTGGCAACCTTAGTTCTTCATCTTTCCATATGCACATGAAGAGAGAAACAAAATAACCGGATAGTTCCCTGATAAGATAAGGACATCAAGAAATTCAGTGAGTATTATAATACATATATTTTCATAATATGTTAAACACTGAAGGTTGAACTACTTTTCCTTAAACAGATCTGCATGTTTTACTAAAAGAAAGAATTTGAAGACATAGTCTTCACTGTACAGTTTGTGTAGCGCCTTTTAGTCCTACATCTTTACAACTTGTTTCTGGCATACAAGCAAGATGTGCAAAGACTCGATTGTTGGTAGAACTCACATGACAACTTACAGAAAACCTACAAGTTATACTCATGTACAAATGCACCTAAGTTGCAAGCAAAGAGAATACTGAAATAGAAGAAGACAGCACAGTGATCCAATAATGACGGTAAATTGAACTTTAACAGGTAGTCAATCAAGATCACATAAAAAAAATCAAAAGTTTATCATTCCCTTATGATGAATAAGGGCAGTGAGCTCTAAATAACTTAATCCACTGACAAGTTAGAGCAATCAGTCAGTATTTTTTTTTCTCTAAGTTCCTCAAAGAGAACAGGATACTCAATTCAGTAATGGAAGAAAGCACAGTTGAATGAATCGACTGGACTACCCATCCATTGATTCCCATTAGGCATTTGCTAATGTCTATAAAAACTCATGTACAAATGCACCTAAGTTGCAAGCAAAGAGAATACTGAAATAGAAGAAGACAGCACAGTGATCCAATAATGACGGTAAATTGAACTTTAACAGGTAGTCAATCAAGATCACACAAAAAAAAATCAAAAGTTTATCATTCCCTTATGATGAATA
>NC_028450.1:4619975-4622333 GCF_000263155.2 Setaria italica | reverse complement strand
AGCTCTAAATAACTTAATCCACTGACAAGTTAGAGCAATCAGTCAGTATTTTTTTTTCTCTAAGTCTCAAAGAGAACAGGATACTCAATTCAGTAATGGAAGAAAGCACAGTTGAATGAATCGACTGGACTACCCATCCATTGATTCCCATTAGGCATTTGCTAATGTCTATAAAAACTCATGTACAAATGCACCTAAGTTGCAAGCAAAGAGAATACTGAAATAGAAGAAGACAGCACAGTGATCCAATAATGACGGTAAATTGAACTTTAACAGGTAGTCAATCAAGATCACACAAAAAAAAATCAAAAGTTTATCATTCCCTTATGATGAATAAGGGCAGTGAGCTCTAAGTAACTTAATCCACTGACTTGACTTGAGACAAAATGCAAAAGTAGGCATAAGCTTTGAACAAACATGTTCACCAACACACATGAAAACAGAGAATTTAACTGCTGTGGAGGGTAACAATTGCAATAAGTTCCATTTTTGCTATGTGTACTAATAAATGCAAAAGCTCATTCAGTGTATCAGTCCAAATTTAATTCATGCTGGATCAGGGTGATGGCAATTTGCTGGAAATATCTATATAGAGAGGACACCAGTATATGTTCAACAATGCAGACAGACTGAACTGTGTACTGCCAATGATAAGTTAACATAATTGATTCTTTGGTGTGCCTTGCGAAAAAAATATAACTAAGCAGTGCATCCAGTGAACTTGTGTTCAACCAAAATAACAGAAGAAACTTAAACCTACAAGCTGAAAGCTAAACTGAACTGGCTGTCAAAATTCAAGAATTTACATGCAGTTTTACCCAGGTGCTAAAATCAAACTTCAACTCAATCCTGAGCTACCATATCTGAACAGTGCTTATAAGAATGCTTACCTGTTTTCGATAGGAACATCAGATAAAATTATTTGACGCCATAGGAAAACATCCTCACTCCATCTAGAACCAGGGCATACTTTTGACATGGCTTTTGGCAAAAATTCAGCAATACATAAAAGTTTCTTCACATATCTTGCATTTGGGTTGTATTTGTAAACAGGGTCAAGTGGAGTAGGGTCTAAAATATAGACGGTTCTTGTATCTTGGTTTAGTATAAACAGAATATAGGTTTTATTGAATTGTACTATTGGTATAAGAATCTGCAAAATGCTATTTGTTAGAACAAAAGCAAGAGCATTAAAATGTACAAGAAGGCTAGTAGCTATAATAGCAAGAACTGTGCTTATAGGTTGTGCTTATAGGTATAGGGAAGTGATGTCTTACCAATTTGCATCTTGAAACACTATAATTAACACCAGGCTAGCTACAAACGGTTTCTGCAAGTTGTTCCACATCTAACTTTTTACGGAAGTTTGGGTGTCGTCCAAAATCAGTAATCATCTATGAAATAAAATAGTGGTTAAAAACCTAAGGAAAAAAAAGAATTTATTTATATTATGATTATAAGAACATACCCAAAACCTCGTGTCTAGATAATGCTTTGATATTGTTCCTTTGGTTTTCTTCATCATTTGGATCTCGTCAAACATGAATTTTCGAATAACCAAATTCAAACAATCACGGTCCATGGGCAGATCTTCCTTCAGAATTTCTTGCAGCTTCCTGACAGTCAAGCTAATGGAATATGGCTTGGAATTTCTCACCCATACTTTTCTGCATTAAGAGAAAAAGATGGCTTCACACAGTCCAGACAAAGAAAAAATTGTCTTATTAACAGAATATAACAGGAGGAACAGTACACCATAAACTTACAACATAGTATATGGGAACACAAAGCCAAATTACCATGAAACAGTTAACTTGCACAAAATATTGGCTAAAAGGTCCCTGATATGTACAAGCAAGACCAACAATAGCTCTACAAAGTTTATATCCATTCGGTTCATAACAAGGGGCAATGCAGCATGCAACATCTGATCATCATAAGTTCAAGAGAATAACAAAATGGAATACTTATGTTGTACATTGTATTATTCTATTAATAAAAAATATAGACAGTAGTAATAAGAAGGTTCTTACTCCAAGGTCTCTGGACAATTAATTGATTTGATGTAGTCACAAAGGCCGCCAACTAACTCATTTTCATTGATCTTAGAAAGAATAGACATTAATGATTGGTATTTTGTTTCCTCTAATAATGAATCTGTTGCCTTGGTTTCTTTTTGGTCATTTGAACTTCCCAACAATGACATATTTTGATGAGTTGTTTGTGCTGTGTTTGTTTTCCAACATAATAGAATGCCTGCTAACTTATACCTAAAACAATTAATATCTTCCTGCATAGTACCAATCATTATTAGAACTTGTAAAAAATAAGCATGTCATTGACTTTATATTATTCCAT
>NC_028450.1:4617687-4619842 GCF_000263155.2 Setaria italica | reverse complement strand
TAAATAATCTTATATTTGTTAGCATATATTTTAGAAACATACCCATCTTTCTGCATTGGCTCTTGTACTTGTTCTGTGATTGTCCATGAAATAATCTGGAGGTCTTTCCAGTTATGGCTAATCAAGTTTTGTTGCCTTCCAATTATGTCCAAATGAAATTGTAGTCCTTGCAGCTGTTAAATTATTAATAACAGAAAAAATACATTTAAATGTAGGATCAATTTATAATATCAAAGAAGTATGGATGCTGTAGAAACTGACCGTATCGGCAAGATCAACTCGGTTGGAGTCCCAACACAACGAGTCAAGTACTTGTATTTCACACTTCTGTGTGTTAATAATAGCCAAATACCAATGTGTTTCTTTGATATTTATTGGAATTAGAACCTAAAATGAAAAATTGAATTAGTACAAGACATGAACAGTTAAAAATTAAAATCTAAAAACATTAAAACATGACAATTATAGAAATAGAAAATACCATTTCATGCTTTAGATAGTTTCTCACAATCTTTGTGATATGGTTACCATCTTGACCTACACCAAGCTTGCCATCCCTTTTTAGAATTACAGTAATAAAGGGATTCTCAAAATAAAATTTAACATCATTCCTACTTTCTAAATGGGCTTGATACTTTATGCAACATATATAAGCGCTGATGACCTACAAAGATTCAAATAAAAAACATTTATTACAAAAGAAAAAAATGTTAATAGAAGAGCATTCACTTTAAGTACTTACATCATCATTTAAGAATTTTTTTGGATCTAGCAAGCATGACAATTGAGATTGTGTGACAAAGATGTCATCTATCTTCACAAGTATATCAGATTCCAAAGATGATTCAATTGTCATTAGAGCACAATAGTCCAGGTCCGTCATTTCATAATCTGCAAGTAATCAAAAAATTTATGGGGATGTTAAAAGTTCAAAACAACAACACAGTAAAAAAAAATCAGACAAACATACCTTGTGGGAGATAGTCATATGTTTGATCAACTTTGAACTGTTCATGATGATTTTGATGTTTCTCGTCATCTAATAGAATTCTTCTGTCATTATCTGATTCTAAGTCAATCCAATCAGAACATGACACTTTCTCGGCTACAATTGAATCAATAATATAAGGATCTTTTTCCTGAAAAAAAAACATAAAAATGTCAAATCATTAACCAAACCACTAAATTAAATGAACAAGAAAAACACTAACCGGAGATGATGATGGCAGGGTGGTTGCTGAGGGAGGCGACAGTGATATGTCAACATCATTCATCTGTTCACATTTTACTTCCTTCAAGGGCCGAGCATCTAAATCATAAACATGGCTTGATTCAATGTTATTACATGATGATGCCAGGGAGGTGGATGATCGAGGCGATGGTGAGAGATCACAATCATTCAACTGTTCACATTTTGGTTTCTTTAAAGGTCGAGAATCTAAACAATCAGCATTGCTTGATTCAATGTTATAAGAATCCATTTTCTGCAAAAGCGGGAAATTGAAAAATCTCTATTCAGTAACAATATGGGATGATCCTAGAAACTTCATCTATTATGTAGCAGTTGATGATTTATGCCAAAATTTGAAACTTGTAGTGTATATCTGAAAATGAATAGTACAAGTAGAATGCTACTGGAGCAAGAAAATTTGAAACTTTTCTATATAGATACTTATAACACATCAGCAGGAGCCTGTCATAAAGATATTGAGCAGATAACTTCAGAAATGCCATCATTCTACCATCTTACTGTGAGGCAAAACATTAAAACTTGATGACAACTACAAATACTACTACTCATCATATGAATTTTGTTCTGGTCGGGTCATGTTTCTATGTTGTAAAACAGGCGCCAATGTGAGTTATATCTAGGAGATGTGTGTGGTTTCTGTACGACTCTTTTCTTCTATTAATGCAATGATATGCAGCTCTCCTACATGCTTGAGGGGGGAAGAAGAAATTTGTTTGCTAAACAGTAACATACACCAATTACCTCATAAAGATCTTGTATTAATATATTAATAAGATGCATTCTAAATGGCACAATACAATGGGAATAGATGTGGTAAAATCTTTTGTAACAAGCACACTTGCCAAGTAACATCACTTGAAGCATATAGCAGCATTCTGCATCTGTATACTGCATGATTGACTA
>NC_028450.1:4609869-4617587 GCF_000263155.2 Setaria italica | reverse complement strand
TCGTGGCAGTGGCCATCCACCACGGGAGGGAGGCTCCTCCTGCAAGTGGAGGAGGAGGAGACGCTCCTCCAGCCGTCCCAGCTGCCCCATGCCGCCATACATCTCCCACCACGTGCGCAACTCACCGGGTAGTGAGGGGTAGGGGGGAGGAGGGAGGAGCGATGGGGCCCTCAGATCGGCGACGGCGCAGATCCGTAGGTGGCGCAGGAACCGTGCAGCGTGCGGTACCGGCGTCGGAAGGGGAGGTAGTGGGGACGAGGAGACGGGAGCGGAGGTCGGGGGGGATGGATGGGGGAGCGCCGTGCGGTACCGGCGTCGGAAGGGGAGGTAGTGGGGACGCAGAGACGGGAACGGAGGTCGCGACGCCTCACCGCCGCCCCACCGCCGTCAAACTCCCACCCCGCGCGCCGCTCACCGGGGAGGCGGGGTGGGTGGGGTGGGGGGGGCGTAATGTTGAGCGCGCCGCTCACCGGAGAGGCGGGGTGGGTGGGGTGTTGAGAGCGCCGCGCACCGGGGAGGCGGGGTGGGTGGGGTGGGGGGGGAGCGGCGGCCTGGGGGGCGGCGGCGTAATTTCCATTAAAACCCCTCTCTTTCCTCCTTTTTCAATCCGACACCCAGACTCAGACTGCGGACTCGGACTGCGGGTTGATTTCACAAAACATCAGGGGGTTTTCTGCAAAATTACCACGACGTACGAAAAATATGGCAGAGGCGTTACTTGCTTTAATAATAGGTATAGATCTGTGCAATTGGTTTTATAATTAGTCTATGTTTAATACTACTAATTAGTATCTAAACATTCGATGTGACAGGGACTAAACTTTAGTCCGGACCTTAATCCGTATGCAGTATAGTGTACGTGTCCATGAACCACGGGAATTTAAATTTTGATGAATTGGTGCTGTCCGATGCTCTTAAGGCATAGAAACAGCGAGAGATCAGTGCTCAGTGCCGTGGTAGTAAAAACACATGAAACGGGACCGTCAGGAACTGCTTCGATCGACTCTGTGAAGAAAGTAAATGATAGTTCCTGACAGTTACAGCATGAAACCGTGGTAGCAATACACCCTCACTATACTTTCAGTCCCTGGTAGTACAAGCAAGTACACACACTGGTTGTCTTCTTTGGAAAGCAAAACCTGCTTACCAGTGACAACTTGTGCATTTTTTTTTACCTCTTTTTAAACAATCAACAACACACTATGAACAGAAAGAATCATCGGTCGTCTCCACCCGTATATATAATCTGCACACCAAAGAATAAAACAAAACCAACACCAACCCTGCGGAAATTCAATGCCTTAGCAAAGGATGGAGCGGGCGTCGATCACCGATTGCGGTGGATCCAGGTCCTTGTCCTGGAGGGCGTTGCCCAGCAGCTTTTGCATCTCTGATGCAAAGACATCGTCCAGGATCTGCGTGTAAAATTCTCAGGGTTAGAAGAAGGTCAATGGTCACCTGGCAATATTACATAGGTTTATATGTACAGGCTTACCCCAAGAGCATAATCGGATCCTCGGTACCAAATCCTGTTCTCCTTCCTGCTCTCAAGAAACCTCAACACAATCTGCCAAAAATTGGTTCGATGCATAAGCACAAATTGACAGTGAAGGAAATGTTCAATGTAATATGGTTCTTGACTTCTTGTCAGGTTTACCTGGCCCAACCTATCCCAGAAACCTCGGCAGATAGCAACAAATATTCTGCTGGAGAAGACCTCGTGCAGATTGTGGATGGAATCCGAGAGCTGAAGGCGGACAGCCTGCATCCTCTCTCGTATATCACTTTCACCATCAGCCTCTCTTGTTTCCTCAAGGATTCGCTTGAGCCTCGTATTTCGGTTAGCTTGTGCCTGAAAAAGCAATAGAAAATAATGACCTTAGTCCATATGCAAACCACCATAGTTAGGACTGGATCTAGTGTGAAACTTAGTATAAAGCATGCAAAAGTCATTCTTACATTGCTGACAAGCTTGTCCACTATCGCCTTCAGGTAGTTCTTGTACTTCTTCCTCAACATTACTGTGATGGAGTTCATTTGCTCTCCAAAAACAGTGTTCCCACTTGTTATGGTAAGATATGCTGCCCATGACTTGAGAATGTCTTCAACTCGGCAGTGTAACATATCTAGCATCCGTTTAACTGTGTTCATGAATGCTCCTAACTGTGATTAAGAACAATCAAAATATCAAATTGGGCAATAATGAACTAATCATTACATCAAGCTGCAACATCTGCATGCATATCTACCTGACTTGGCACAACATAGGGAGCTATAGATTGTCTTCTTGTTAGTCTTTGAACCTGCTTCTCAAGATATTTTGGTATGCCGTCTCTCAGAGGCATCAGAGTCTCCATGTATTGCTTCTCCAGTGTCTTCATAATTTCTCTTTCCACATCAGCAACAGCCTGAATATAAGAAATATCAATTGAATCCATTGCAGGAGAAACATAAGAGCTGATTCAAGGAATGTAGGTGTACATACACTCTCTAAACTCATCAGATATTGAGGCCATCTATTGATAACCACTCCATACTCATGTATGCTCTCTTTTATTTGCTCATACATTTGTTCGACAAATGGTGAGATTGTTGACACTGCAGGGCATGATGTCTGCAAGGAGGTGAGTGAAATAAGCAACAAAGTTCAACTACTACACAATCAGCAATTTGTTTTGTTTCTCATCTAGTATGTGTTTATGATTATTACCTTCTCAGCCTTGCAATTATCAAGTAAGTGCAACCGAGTATCTTCAATCCACACCATGATATAGTCATGAAATAACTCTCTTGAAACAACACCCCCATGAACAGGCCTAAAATTTGTATAGACAGAACAAGATGAATCAGCTAAACACAGTCAATATTGCATAATGAATCAGCCAAAAAGAGTACCAACTACTCTATCTTACCTCACTTGCCAGGAGTCAAGATCTCTCTCAAAATCAGCAGTAGCAATTATCAGTTCAGCAACATGTTGTAGTGGTCTTGATGGGGGACTTGAAGAAAGAAAACCCTTCAACCGTTTGCAGAGTTCGGTACTATATATGGATGCTGCTATGTTTGTCAGATCTATCGAACTAAAAGAAAACAGAAAAAAATTGTGAGTGATGTTCAGCATGTGTATAAACACAAGAAAATCATTTTACTAGGGCAAGCATATTTGCTACCTTGGAAGTATATTCTGATTGTGAATCTTAATGTCTGCTTGAATTTCACGACTTATGTTAATGCATAGTGTCTTCATTTTGAGGTATGCAGCAGATATAGCCATCGGATCTGTAAGAAGGCTGTCGTTATTGCTTGACAAGAATTCATCTGTCTCGATCATATGCCTCCTGCACCTTTTCGCTGCAGCAGTCTGTAAAAGATATTTTTATGCCATTCAGTTCTGTCTACCAAAAACAATCAACAGAAAGCAGTCTGTAAAAGATATTTTTATGTTATTCAGTTCTGTTCACCATTATGTAGTACATTTTCTATTCATTGTACGCTTGCACCATAAGTAAAGGTTGGAACATTTTTTTTCCAGTCTATTCTGAATTCACATGCATTGTTTCGTACAGGCTGGAGAACTAACAAAAAAGAACTGCATTTAACAACCAATCATACATGCTTAACGTTCACAAATTATAGTTGGTTACAAAATATGAAATATATATATATATATATATATATATATATATATATCAATCAATCACATGCAAAAATATAAATGCCTTCATCATGCTTGACACCATGGTAGTTACTAGTTAGACATGTTGAGATGTCCGAAAAATGGCATCTAAATGAAAAATACTCAAAATGTGTCTGTGATGTCTGACCTGCAAATAGCTTCTAAGTATGTCCTGTGCTTCTTTGGAGAGTATATCATTTAGTACACTGAATATCTGAACTGCAGGTGCCAAAGCTGGTGCTGCACAATCTGATATGGGGCCAAATAGGTCTGACAAGCCAGTAGCAGAATGTTCGTCCAGTGACTTGTAATTTTCAAACACAGCTGCAAGGAGACTCTTAATCCGATCTTCACAGTCTAGCATTATACTTCTCTGTTATTAAAAAAACAAGACTCCATAAATGATGCGTTTTGTCTAATTTCTACTTGCATCTACTTACTATTGAAATCCAGAATTGTAAAAGATTCTCATTTTGCAGGTATAAATGATGCCAAATGAATTGTGCTACCAATAACATTGAAATGAATGAAATTGGTCAAATCCCTGTATGGCCAAGTGTTTTAATGTTTGCACTGTTATCTTTGAATTCTGGGCCTATACATTCAAATTAATAAACATACATAGAGAGCTTAAAGAAAGTTACCTCTTGTCTTGTTAAAGTCCTATCTTCCCGTGCTTTCATGACAGGAAGAAGAAGTTCATATATAAGCTCCAAACAATCCTTTGTTGGTATTGCCACATTCATAATGTAAGACAGGTACCTGTAAAAAGTAACAAACGGTACTATTATGTTCCACTATGTTCAGCAGTAATCATTGAGTCACTATAAATCACAGAATAATAGTTCACCTTAATTTTCTATATGCATCTGAAACTCCATAGTAATCAGAGAACTCATCCAATAGCCATTTCCATGAACCACTGATATGAAGCATTTTGCTATTGAAACTTTGAGCTCTCATTGCTGCTTCCAAAACCATGTCATATATGATGGTATCCACAGCTGGACCACCTTGCAGCATCTGTTGTAATGATATCACACAATGCTCTTTTAGAATATGATAATCACAAAGTATTATGACATTGTTTGATGGATTTGGAACAAGAAAAGAATAGAAGAATTAACCTTTTCGGATCCAGAATTGTTGGAAGACATGGATAAGTTCATACAAAGCTGAATTTTGCCAACACATTCTTGATCCTCAAGATATAGAGGCCACCACCTAATGATTTCATCCTGCTGTTTTTCCAAACGTGTGCAAATAAAAATGTTTTCAGTGACTACTCAACACTTCAACAGTTTTTCTCTCTCGAAAACACTGACTTTTCAGTATGATGATGAAACATTTGCACAAATGTCTCATTGAGTTTATGTAACATACTTGAGTATCAGTAACTGATGAAACTTGAATTTTTGCACGGCCTATGACAACCCTATTGTTGTCTTGTACTTCAACAAGAATAACATCCCCCTGGCTCTCTAGATAACTGAAACACAATGTAAATATCTGGTTCAAGAATATCATCTAAGCTTTGTTGTGTCAATGATAGGACAAATATGTAAGTATACAACTGAACAATAACTAGGATACAACTTACAAGAGTTGAGATTCACCAGTCCCTGGTTTCAGATATAGCGGAGAAATGGAATCTCTCTGATGACCTTTGCAGGAGCTTTGCAATTCTAGCGTGCATGTGAACATTTCTGCAAGTATGCCACTATGTCACTAAGAATGCAAATAAACTGTGACAGGTGGCTATATATAAATACTAAAACTGTCATATTAACCTTCTGGCAAAGATGTAGATGATGTGGATGTCAACATCGTAACCTGGCTCTTCAGAACTTTAGAAATCTGTTTGACATAGTCGCTGCCAGCTTGCATGTAGAGGTTTCTAAAGGACGATGTTGCCCGAAGCTTTGGTCTATGAGGTACAACACGTATCTTTTTTACTGTAAGAAAAAATAAAAATGTAAATGTAACCTTACATATCTTTATGAGGTGCCTGATAAGTCTATAAATATACAGTTCTGCTATGCCTTGGTTGTTAATAGCTTCTCAACAATTTGCCAATGCATTGGCACTATGTGGAAGAAATAGAGGTAGAGGAGCAAATGTTTTGTACTGAAGCTATTGCTTACACAGTTCTGCTATGCCTTGGTTGTTAATAGTTTCTCAACAATTTGCCAATGCATTGGTACTATGTGGAAGAAATAGAGGTAGAGGAGCAAACGTTTTGTACTGAAGACTGCTTGATATTGCTTACGCATACCTTCGATCTCAATCTGTTTAACAAGCTTTCTTCCCTTTATGGTACAACTTCCATCCTTATCATACACTTGTTTCCCATCAACTTGACTGCTGTGCTTGGGATGAAGCAGAAAGTTCTGTATCCTGTTCAGAAAAAAGAGCCCATAAGTTGCATGCTCAAAAGAAAAATGTGGTGCAGTAATTCTAGATCACTCAGAACATGGATTCATGCGTAAGCTATTGCATACCCAAAGGCACTTCGCAGCACCATACACTCATCCCGAAGGAATTCTGGAGCCTCCATGCAGTTTCTTGCCCACGCATTCAGACATAACCGGAAGCATGCATCGTATGCAACAAATGATTGCCATGCGTTTTGGACACTGACAAGAGAGACCAGTAAGAACGGGAAGTAGACAATAAGATCTACGAGTGGGTAAAATGTAAAGTCACAGGTAAAACAAAACTCACTTAATCGTGAAGCTCGGTATCTGAGCTAATAAATTAGCCTCGACATATGGCATCTGAGCACCATCTTCATGGATGTTTGAGCTGAATTGCATAACAGGGGAAAACAAATATCAGCTAGAGTTGTTCCAAAATGCAAATGCTATACTGCAATTTAACATCTCCAGATTGCTTTACCTCATAGGGAGCTCATGGGCATCATGTGCCAGTATATCTGCTACTGATGATAGCCCAGTCCTCTCAAGGCCTCCGGTTGTTTCAGCCGTTTCTGTTTGCAACATAAAAATTAAAATCAAATGTCACCATATCCACCTCTTTCGGTACAAGTAAAGCAGTAAATTGAACCGCGTTTCTATTACAGAGTGTTCTGGTTGTCTCACCTACTGCATCAAACATGACCTCATCCTCGTCCCCAGCAATTGGAGGGGCACTGGGTGTCTGAAACTTATCGTCCTCAAAATAGTGCCCCTGTATATGAAATGAGAAGTTGCACGTTTATGCTAATTTCAAATCACCATACGTATGTAAGCATCGAAAAGTGGATTTGCAGAATTGAACGATCCCATATGCTCGTTGCGGAAACAGGAGAAGATTATCAATCGCTACAGAATAGAAACCTTACATGCGAGCAGGAGTCCACCGGATCTTGTGCCCCGGAGCATTTCCCTGCTGCGAACGAGCCCGCCGCGCGCACCTCCACTCGCAGGAATTCCTTGGACTGGCCCCGCACGATGCCGCCGCCGCCGCCCTTCCTGCTCAGCTGCGACGTGACCTCCTCGTCCCACCCTCCGCCGCACCGGTCCATGGCCCTCCGCAGCAGGCTGGAGTCGCTGGAGCACGCCTCGTCGGCCGTCTCGGAGAAGTTGCCGCCGAGGCAGTCCTCGGGCATCCCCCACGACTCGACGCTCTCCTCCTCCCCGTCCTCCCACTCGTCGGAGTCCGCCGCCGAGAGGAGCACGGAGTGGCGGCCGAGCAGCCCCGAGTGGCGCGACCCCGTGGTCCGCACGGGCGGGAGGCCCTTGGGGGAGAAGAAACCGACGCCCGCGCCCGCGCCCGCGCCGCACGCCCTGCCGTGCAAAGCGGGGCTCCTCGGCGGCGGCGGCGCCGCCACCTGCCCCAGCGGAGGCCGCTCCGCCAGCGGCGACCGCGGCGGCGCATGGGCGGGAGCCGGGGAGTCTGTGCCCTGCTTGATCCAGCTGATCGCCGACTCGTCGAGGCCCTCCGTGAACATCATCGTCGCCGTCTGCTCAGCTGCGGGCCTGCGCCGACTTAGAGGAGCGGGGATCGATGGGTTTCGCGATCGGGGATCGCCGGATGAGGC